>NW_026057578.1:31268351-31284398 GCF_023721935.1 Panthera uncia | reverse complement strand
AAACATGCCAAGCATCCTTCTGCCTCAGGTCCTTTGCGTTTACTGTGTCCACATGGCAAAGGCTTGGCCTGTTTCCTTTTATACTCTATTCCTCGTACCCAGAACAATACCTGCATATAGTGGCTGCTCAGTGCATATTGTTGAATGAATGAATGAATGATGCATAACCAGATATGGAACCATTGTTAGGGAGGACATCCAACCAACAGGAGAGTAGGTGGTCTGCTTTTGGGGACACTAAAATGACATTGTTTAGTTCTGGGAAGGATACACTCAGTGCCTGCTGTGAGCATAGCAGTGAGAAAGACGAAACAAGATATAGACCCTGACCCTTTCCCTCAATTTGACCATTGAGCAACTGCTGAGTCTAACATTGTGTGAGTTGCTGGGACTCACGGATGGTTAGGACAAACCATAACTTCCCCCAACGAGCCTATCAGGAGGTTTGTCCTAACTCAGGAGTTCAGAGGTGCAAATAAATAACTATAATACAGGGTTCTGAGTGCTTCCTTAGAGGAAATATAAAGTAGGGCCAATAAAGAATTCCAACAATTGGCAGGGGGGCCCCAAGGCTTCCACTAGAGCTGATTTTAAGCTGGCTTTTAAGTAAACATATGCCAGAGAAGCTTATTATTTCATAGGATGATGAATAACTTTAAAGACAAAACAGCAGTTACAAGGCACTGTGCCACTCATGCTGGAGCTAGCTTGTTCGGTTCATGAGGGGTGATTGTTAAATTTTCAGGAATTTCAAGAGAGTTGGCTGATATTACATTGGCAGCTTGAACTCAGCCACGGTGGGCATATTACAGCACAGAAACCATATGTATATATGATTTCTATATATATCTGGTCTCTGTCTCCCTCTGTATATCAGATCTTCCCTTCCCCAAGAGAGGTGGTTGCTAAACACCCAGGAACATACCAGCAGGCACAGAGCAGACACGATCCTAGGTTTCATATGATGGGATGGCCATAGCAGCTGTCACAGTCAAGGACTGTGGTGATGGTAAATGAGCTAGGCCTTCACAGAGGATGAGATTTGGATGTGCCAAAGTGAATGTACTGGGTGAAATAATGTCCCCCCCCCCCCATTCATTTCCACATGGAACCTCAGAATTTAACTTTATTTTGGAAATAGGGTGTTTGCAGATGTAGTTAGTTCAGTTACAGTGAGGTCATACTGAATTCAGGTGTGCCTGAAATCCAGTGACTGGTTTCTTTACAAGAGATAGGAGAGGGAGATTTGGGTATGGAGAGAAAAGACCTGGGAAGAAGGCATGTGAGGAGAGACACAGAAGTGGGGCAGATACAATTTAAGGAGTGCCAAAGATTGCTGTAAACCACTGGGAAGTAGGAAGAGGCAAGGAAAGAGTCTTCCCTACAGGATTCAGAGGGAGCATGGCCCTACTGACACCTTGATTTTGGACTCCTAGTTCCAGGACTGTGAGACAATAAATGCCTGTTGTCTTAAGCCACTAAGGTTACGGTAATCTGTTACCATATTAAGAACTAGGTTACCATATTGGGAAACTAATACAGAACTACATGAACAAAGAGAATGAGGTGGGATGTGCACGAGATATCTGAAGGAGAGGAAAAGTAAGAACTGTTGTCATTCATTTATTGAGGGCTTTATATGCTTCCTCCATTCCTACGGTCAGCATCATTTCTGTTAATCCTTAAAATAATCCTATGAGGTAGGGTTCATTATCCTCGTTTTGAAGATAAGAACTTCAAAATTCAGAGAAGTCAAGTTATTGCACAAGAGTACACAGAAATTAATAACAGACTTAAAAAGCAAGCTTGTCTGGGGCACTTGGGTGGTTCAGCCAGTTAAGCAACCAACTCTTGATTTCAGCGCAGGTCATGATCTCACAGTTGTGATATGGAGCCCCGTGTTGGGCTCTGTGTTCGGCATGGAGCCTGCTTAAGCTTCTCTTTTTCTCCCTCTCTCTCTGCCCCTCTCACCCTCTCATGCTTGCTCTCTCTCTCAAAAACAAAACAAAACAAACCCCAAAAAACAAGCTTGTCGAGCTTTTAATGCTCACCTTCATGTTCTCTCCCAAGTGGGCAAGAACCATCTCAACAATCATAAATGATGGAGACAGTGATAAGATATTAAAATCCTCATTATCTACATCAAGGAAGCAGGGCAAGGAGATTTTAGGATCCAAGTAGAGTTCAACACCTTTTGCACTGTAAAAAGTATTGATCTGGTAGAAAGACCCAGATGTCATTTTTAAAATGGAATTTTAAATACAGACATGCTAAGAAAAATGCTATAAGAGAACTGAGACCCTTTATGTGGAAGGAAACCACCATCACAGTCAGAAGAGATCCAAGTGGCTGACATTTACATTGGTTAGAATCTTTTCTCCCCCCAAATCGTGCCTTTTATCTGGCATCATGGTTTGAACTTAAAGAAATAAAGATCTAGCTACTAGAAAAACAGTCAATAGTCACATAACATTCTACACATTTGTACACTTTAGACAAGCTTTGGTTTAAAAATAAAAATAAATCCAGGGGCACCTGGGTGGCTCAATCAGTTAAGTGTCAGACTCTTGGTTTTGGCTCAGGTCATGATTTCACAGTTTGTGGGTTTGAGCCCTATGTCAGGCTCTGTGCTGACAGCACAGAGACTGCTTGGGATTCTCTCTCTCCCTCTCTTTCTGCCCTTCCCCCACTCTCTCTCTCTCTCAAAAATAAATAAATGAACTTTAAAAAAATAATTCCACCAGCGTTTTAAGGGAAGATCACATTGAACAATTGCAGCTATATTACCAATGAGTCCCCTTCCCCCCACCTCAAGTAGATTCATGTAAAAATGTTTCTAGGTTATATAATACTAGGATTGTGTTTGAACTTGTATATTGATAAAGATAGTCAACCAGTTATCTAATAAAAGGGAACTTACTAACATAA
Source organism: Panthera uncia (assembly GCF_023721935.1). Lineage (NCBI taxonomy): Eukaryota > Metazoa > Chordata > Mammalia > Carnivora > Felidae > Panthera > Panthera uncia. The sequence continues at coordinate 31,281,470 of NW_026057578.1, read as the reverse complement.
GTGCAATAGTTGAATGGTGGAGAATATAATGGGTTCTATATATACATTACCTTGTTTACAAAAACACAGCCTTCATATGAGATATAATATTCTCATATGATTATTCAATTTATTAAAAGTCTAAGGTTAAAAACGTCATTTTGCCTACTTGGTTTTTGAAAATTATTATTGCTTCTAAATTGTGGTTGGTTAGGATCTTTTATTGATTTATTTTTAATGTTTATTTATTTATTTTGAGAGAGAGAGAGTTTGCAAATTGGGAGAGGGGCACCTGGGTGGCTGGGTCAAGCGTAAGACTCTTGATTTCACCTCAGGTCATGATCTCACAGTTGTGAGATTGAGAACGACATCAGGCACTGTGCTGACAGCACAGAGCTTGCTTGATTAGGATCTTTTAATCTGTGACTTTAATTGTTGAGAGCTGAAGTCAGCCTAGCAACTGGAATTGATTTCCGTTAGGTCCATACTTAGTAAAAGGCTATGCCTGTATTTCACTGACTCTGCATTCTAGCCTTTGGGAAAATACTGTCCTCAGTCTTTTGAGGTGTGACTGCGAATGCAGGGTGCACCTACCCCAGGGACACTAGGCCCCACTGAAGCATTCAGTGCAGAGATCCCAAACTGGCAGAGCCTGGGCCTCAGTGGATGGTTTGACTTATACCAGTTGGTTGTTTTAAATATTTGAATTTGAATACTTTTATTTTCATTATTTTTTTTTTAATGTTTATTTATTTTTGAGAGGGAGAGAGACAGAATGAGAGTGGGGGAAGGGCAGGAAGAAAGGGAGACAGAATCCAAAGCAGGCTCCAGGCTCTGAGCTGGCAGCACAGAGCCTGACGCGGGGCTTGAACTCGCAAACCGTGAGATCATGACCTGAGCCAAAGTCAGACGCTTAACCACTTACCTGACTGAGCCACCCAGGCTTCCCTGAATTCGAATACTTTTAATTGAGGCTTGCACTCTCCTGTTTGGCCACTCCCAGTCTCCACCACTTCTGGTTTAATTCTTAGCCCAGTTCCCACAGTTTATCACCTTTGTGTCCCTTGGAAGCATTTGCTTCTGTGATCCTTGGAAAGAATGCCTTGTACTATTTTTCCCACACTTGCAGAAAGTTTTCCATTCTCTTGATTGCGCTTCTAACCCCCATGGGAGATATATTAGTTCTTCACATCCCAGGATGAAATCGTTCAATCACATTGCTTCCCTCCTGAAGCCTAACACCAACCCAGAGAGAATTGAAGTTTTGCTGGTGGGGAGTGTGTATCTTTGAAGCTTAAATGATATAGGAGAAAGGGCAGGTTTAGTGGGATCGGGTAGAAAGGGGCTGTGGGTAGTCAGAGGGTACAAGAGGTAGTACCCACTGAGGAGCTGCTAAGTAATGTTTCCATGAGGGAATTCCTTCCCAGAGTTTCTTAGACAATTTATATACTTTCCAAATAGAAATTGGGAAAACAGGAGACGGTATTACAATTCTCCTGTATGAATTAAAGCTTAACAATGAGCAGAGAGATATGACTGGTCTAAAGGGATCCACTGAAAGACCAGGAGCCACCAGAGCCCAGGAGTTGAAGGTTAATGTAAACATTTTTGGAGAATGTCACAGAGAAGTCACAGTTTGATGGGTCTGCCTGTGTGTAGCTGTTACTGTGTGTACTGTGTTCCTGGTCCTATCTGCTAACTGAGAGACACTCTTGCAAACAAAATAAATATCAATACCTTTATACTTATTATGGTATACTTTATACAGATCCTAAGAAATAACAACTTTTGAAAGCAAAGTAAGCCCATAAATTAGTGATTTTGAATTGTGATTTTTGGGTGATGATGTCTATATTGCTGGATTACATTCAAATGTTAGATTATTTAAGAACTACTCAATTATGTTCACTGGCATTTTATAATGTTTGGATATTTGCTATGGGCTAAAATTTTTTTTACATATATAAGCTGTGTATTTCTTATTTATTAAAAATATTTTAATAAATAGGAGTACCTGGCTGGCTAAGTCAGTAGAGCATGTGACTCTTGACCTTGGGGTCATGAGATCAAACCCCACGTTGGGCATAGAGTTTACTTTAATATATATATATATATATATATATATATATATATATATATATATTTTTTTTTTTTTTTAAATAAATCCATAATAATGAGTAAGGAATTTTGGATTTTTTACTTCCAAGTCCCCAGGATTCATATGTTTTTGAGAATTTAGAAACACTACAATGTTGAGGATTTTAAACGGTGGAGAGAGTCTGTTTTGAAATTCTGCCCAGGGCCAATCTTACTCCCGGAGGAAAAATAATGGTCGCCAAGAGGTAGAGGTTCGCAGGGAAGCAAAGTTATTTGGTAAATGTCACAGGCTACAGAAGCCACAGGGATTTGCTGTTGTTTGTCTTATCCCCCATGTTCTCGATTTCACCTAGAAACATCATTTCACTTTTGTCTTAGCTGACAAGTCCACTTATATGCCTAAGGAGGCTTAAATGAATGTGGCAACCTGAGGTGCAGTTTGGTAGTTTGGTCCAGAATCCGAGGTCTTTTAACTATTTAGCTATAGGTAAAGCACTCAACCACATAGCATCAGCCATTTCCCTTGTCCCAACTGCTTGTGTTCCAACCAAGATCAGTTCAGGTTGAACCAGATGTGATCAAACCATGTCAAGTTATTGGCACTGATTGCTCTTTTGAGAAGTTATTCTGTATCACCCTGTTATAGACAATAGTGTCTGTACCAGATGAACCTCTGATTCTGGAGACTGGCAAGCAAAGAGAGGGCATGGATGAAATTTATCAGGCACAAGCTTAACTTCTCATTTCAGTCCAACTCAAAATGGAAGCCTCTTTGACTTCTACTAGCAGAAATCAAAGTTGTCCTTTGAAGCCAGGACAAAGCCAGTAAAGAGCTCATGCCTCTTATACTTTAAGGAGTGTGATCAGTAATGGTCGACCTCTGTTCCACTCACATTTTTGTATGTGGCCAGAGGAGGGGAGAATTAAAATTCTCATTCTGATGTAACAAATAAGCTCTGAGCTGCTAGTTAGATATACAGGTAGGTGTAGAAGTAAAAGATGTACGTCACATAGATGTAGATGTTGTATATGTTCAAGTAGGTGATGTTGATGTAGATATTGCAGATGCTGTGATGTGATGTAGCTGTCAGTGACACAGATATAAATGCAGATGTAGCTGATGTCAATATAAATATAGATGTACATAGAGTAGATGTCAATATAGATGTAGATGTGATTGGCATAGCTGTAAACATGGATGTAGTTGATGTGGATAATGTGGATTAGGGTTTCTCAACCTCAGCACTATTGTCATTTGGGGCTGAATAATTCTTTATTTTCAGGGACTGTCTTGTGCATCATAGGATGATTAGCAGCATCTCTGGCCTCTACTCACTAGATTCCAGGGGCACGCCTTTCCCGCCCAGAGTTGTGACAATCAAAAATGTTTCTGGATGTTGCCAAATGTCCCCTGGGTACAAAGCGGCTCTGGTTGAGAACCACCAATTTAGACAACGTAGATGTAAATCGAGGTAGAAGTTGATGTGGATGTGAGCATAGATGTAGATGATGTAGACGATGAACAAGAAAGTGTAGCTGTAGGTAATATAGACACAAACATAGATGTTGGTAAAGAATATGTAAATACAGACAGAGGAGATGATGTAAGAGGAAATATAAATGCTATTGGTCTAAACATAGGTGTGGATGACATATTTGATATAGCTAATGTTGATGGTCTAAATGTAAATTTTATGATCTGGGCAGAAAAATGCTGGTGTTGATGATGCAGATGACATAGATTAGGTATAATGAAGAGTTTAGGTATATGAGATATATATCTAGATAGATCAATATAAAAAGAATGTTCCCAACATGAATTTAAAATTTTGAAGATGGGAATCATATCTATATATTCATATCTCCCAGAGTAATTTGGAGGTACTCATTAACGATCTGTTGATTGTTTCATTAGTTCTACCCCTTAGGAGCCATTGAAGTTATCTCTTATATTCAAGTATATTTTCAATTGTGAAAACAGATTGTCTTCAAGAAAGTTTGTGGTTATTTAAATCTCCAAGTTATAAATAAAAGTACGTGGGTAGACACTTAAATACTCAAAATATATCCTGCATATATTTTCCTAACATTTTGTTGTGAAAAATTTCAAACATACAGAAGACTTGATAAAAACTTACAAATAAGACCTTTATACCCACTGCTGAGACTTTACCATTAACATTTACTATACCATTAACATTTACTTTACTATACATATAACATTTACCATACATTTGCTCTACTATGTCTTGTGTCTTCTGTCTGTCCATCTATCCATCCATCATTCCATCTTATTTGTTGATGCATTTCAAAGCAAATCCTACATGTTTTTCACTGATTCTCTAGAAGACTAAATTTCCCCCAAATACCACTTTTGACTTCCTATAATTATATACTGTCATCTAGCGTAGGATGCTCATAGGTCACTGGGATGTTTTGCAGAATATCTCTTTGTAGGATTTAGGAGATCATCATGACATTTGTTAAAAACATGAAGCAAAAGTTCAAACAAAGATAAGCCCAGAGTTTATTAAGGAGAGACATTGAGAACAGGCGGCTGTGGCATTTCTCCCACTTTTCTTTCAAGAGAGTCTTCAGACCACACAGAAGCAGCATCCTGTCAGGAATGGTTTAAGTGTGATGTTGCCTGAAGGCAGAGAAACTGCCTCGTGATCTTTTAAGGTCCTTTCGATAGAGCCAGCTGATTCTGAGATCTCTCATTCTCTACTAAAGACTGATACTCGGATTGAAAAAAGAAAAAAAATGATGAAAACCAGAAAGCCGTTACTTCAAGATATAGGTAGCTTCATTAGTACAAGATCACATGACAAGCCTCAGATGGTCTTACAACTCAACTCATTCAGTAAACCACAGGAGGATGTTCATACACCAGACAACAAGTGAGTAAATGTTTCTGCTTTCCTGACGTCTTTGCCTTTCTCACAGACATTTCCAAGTTGCCAGCTCACAGCTGGCTGAACCACAGTTGAAGCAAGTGCTATTCATAGTCCTGAGGAACCTGACCTCTTTCCCTAGAAACGAGCAACATATATTCTTTAGAATCACAGTTCTTTTTTTTTAAATTTTTTTAAAAAATGTTTTTATTTATTTTTGAAGGAGAGAGAGACCGAGCGTGAGCAGGGAGGAGCAGAGAGAGAGGGAGACACAGAATTTGAAGCAGGCTCCAGGCTCTGAGCTGTCAGCACAGAGCCCGATGCGGGACTCAAACTCACAAACTGTGAGATCATGACCTGAGCCGAAGTCGGACGCTTAGCCGACTGAGCCACCCAGGCGCCCCTAGAATCACAGTTCTTTATACACCCCAAACTCATTATGTTTAGCAAATTGTAAATCTCTCCAAAACATCAAAGCTGACGAGAACCTACACAAAGTACATTGGCTGTGGACTGCCGTGATTCCAAGTATCCAAGAAGATGTTCACTGAATGGAAGGGTCAGTCTGTGAAGTTTGTTCAGTTGTTGCAGGGCCATGGTCAGTGTGAGCTGCTAACACGTTACCAGGCAGGGTTAAAGAGGACTAGATGCAGAATGACCCTGTGACATGTGTGGAGAGCTACCAAATAGCAAATGGTGAAATAAATAATCTGTACCAATTAGAAATTTGGTTTGGGGTGGCAGAGGAAGTGCATCCCCTGTTTGATTCTGGGAGAGTTTACTTTGGGCTTTGAATTGGTGGGGAACAGAAAGTTTGCCCACAAGTCTGGAGGATGAGAGAACACAGAGTAGCAGATGCTGTAGATGCCCTGGCCCTATCTCCTTGGGCTTTGACGTTGCATGTATACCAGCCTGACTTCCAACGGCCAGCATCTGCCCTCTTTACTGGAGGGCTCTGTTGGGTGGCCAGGGTCTGCTCTGCCCATAGACACAGCAGGCCAGACATGCTGGAGATTTAATGCCTTCCTGGTTGCTGCCTTTTACCAAAGACTGATGGGAACTGGTGCTTACAGACCCCCCCCCCCCCACTCTCTCTCTTTTCTGGTGCAGGATAACTGAGGCTTGCGTTCTGCCCTGGCCCCCTGAGTTCTGCGGTAGGATTGAGTTCCAGTTGTGCACAGTAGCAACTTGCTTGATAATGTACCACCTATTGGCTTGCTTTTCTCCCATCTCAGTTCCCCACTCCTCCACTCAAATAAACTACTTGCACTTGAATTTGTGCCCCAGAATCTGTTTCTGAGGGGATCTAAAACTAAGCCACATAGGCAGTGGACAAATGCTCTGAACGTCCCTCTGGCTCATTATTTTCCATCTTGTAATCCGTCAAGGCAATCAGAAAGCAGAGAAGATAGGGCCTGCCAAACACTCTTACCTCAGCCCAGAAAACTCAAGGGCATCTTTTCCTAGTAACAAAGAAATCCTGTGCCTTTGGGAACAGCTGTCACAGTGTCAGCTCTGGCTTCATATTACTTAACCACACACCACTGCTTCCCATTATGGAATTTGAAAGCTGTTAGAAATACTGAGGGAACAGAGGCAGAATCCTGGCTGTTGCCTGAACAAATCTCCTATGTCCCAGTTCATCTTTGCCCCAGTCTGATATGTAGCAGCATGGGATACTTTCAAGTGCAAGTCCAGTCACTAATGGAACTCGGAGAAGTTTTAATGCCCCTGGAAGCCACTGTGATTACATTGAGCATCTGAGTGAAAGTCGAGTGGACAGATTGGTCTTTGGCTTCCCCCCCCCCCCCCAGAGATTAGGCCAAGAGACAATCACTGAAACACCAAGGCACAGAAGAAACTGTTAACCTACCTCTTCAGTGAGGTTAAAGCCTTTACAAACTCGGTGCTTAAAAAAGTGCTGTTTCTCTGACAATGTAATCCATTTTGGAGGGTAGGAAATCTCTCCGTATTTTGTTGAAATAAAATAACTACTGTTGTCTATGTCTATATACTAACAGAAGTCCACATGGGGAGATGGGTGGGCCATTTGCTGTTTTCAGGGAATGCTTAGCATCCTAATTCCTTTCCTCTATGATATGGCAAATGGTGAGAAGCAGGATTCACCCCCTACTATACAAGGGAGCCACACCTGATGACCCTTTCCCTGATCCTTGACTGCTAGAGGACAGTCACATGATCCAGCCTCAGCAAATCAGATGTTCCGACCCAGGGCTTAATTTAGACTCGGGCACAGTGCAGAATTTAGTGCAGCAGTGGCACCTAGGCTCCTGGCCACAGCTGCAGTCGTATCCAACAGCCAGAGTGGCAGCAGGGCCAGACTTAGGAACATTCCATCCAGTCTGTCCCTGAAGTATGACCTCAGCTGTGTTCCTGCTGCCCATTCTCCCTCAGATGCTGCCCATTTTCAAAACCTGATTATCCAGACTTCTGGTCAGTTCTGTTTGCCACCCATTAGCCAACCTTCTACTAAAGGCAGCTAGAGTCCACTTTTGTTGTGTGCAATCCAGAACTCTGACTGCACAGAAAGTGATATCTCTTAGTATACAGAGTCACCCCTGGAGGTCAGAGACCTGGGAGACTCTTGTCCAGGGGGCATTTAGATATCTAGATAACTAGACAAAGGGGTCTTTATCTCCTTCCCTGCAAAGGGCTTGACTACATGATTGCTGAGTTTCCTTTGCTGTTCAAAGTCTATGATTTTTTAAAAAATTTTTTAATGTTTATTTTTGAGAAAGACAGAGTGTGAGCAGGGGAGGGGCACAGAGAGAGGGAGACAGAATCTGTAGTGGGCTTCAGGCTCTGAGCTGTCAGCACAGAGCCTGACGTGGGGCTCAAACTCATAACTGTGAGATCATGACCCAAGCCAGTCAGACACAACTGACTGAGCCACCCAGGCACCCCTCAAAGTCTATGATTCTAAGTGAAGTGTTGACCAGTAAAGAACCAAAGCTACTTGAGTTTCTGCATCCTTAGCGATAGGGAAAGTGTGTCTGGAAAAAGATGCCACTCTGAAACCCACAGATAGATCTGGTCCAAATCAAATAATCAAAGAGTATCTCAAGCCACTATCCTGTATGCACAGGTCCCCAGAGAGGTGAATGTATCTGGTAAACACTGCTTTGGGCATGTCAAGGCAAAGAGAATCCATGGTTCACTTAACACTGTTCACAAGCGTCTCCCACTGGGGACAAAGAAAATCAGAGAGAAGACAGAGTGATTGACACTTTTGTGTATGCAGTAATCTAAATAATTTTGTAGCCATGAAAACAAGTCTGGGGCGTGGGAAAGGTGGTCATAACAATCCATAGCATAGATTATGGATTTTTAGGGGGAGAGCAGAGTTCATTTGTTTTGAAGCCCTTTCGCACTAAACAAATGCAGGAAAAAAAACCATTTGAAACATTACGGGTCAGGAAAACTTTTGCATTTAATGATAAACCAATTTATTTGGATGGTAGTTCCAAATAGTTTTTATGAGAGAGGGAGGCTAGTGTAGATTGAAAGAGGTTTAAGAGATACAAATGCAGGGTGCCTGGGTGGCTCAGTTGGTTAAGCGTCTGATTCTTGATTTCAGCTCATGATTTCATGATTCATGGGATCCTTTTTCTCTCCCTCTCTCTCTGTCCCTCCCCCCTTCTCAAAAGGAATAAACTTTAAAAAATTAAATTATAAAAAAAGATACAAATGCAATCGTAGATCCTTGTTTTAACCCAGATTCAAATGCTGTAAGAAGGCATTTTTGAGAAAGTTGGGAAACATTGAACACGGACTGAATATTAATGGTCATGTGATGCTTTGTTTTGTTTTGTTGAGTCCTTATCCATTAGTGACAGATGTTCAATTCACAGGTGAAATAAAAGAATGCCCTGGATTTGCTTTAAAATACTGTAGCGTAGGGGCACCTGGGTGGTTCAGTCAGTTGCATGGCTGATTCTTGATTTCGGCTTAGGTCATGGTCTCCGGGTCATAGGATGGAGCTGTGCATTGAGCTGAGCATGGAGACTGCTTGGGATTCTTTCTCTCTTTCCCTCTGCCCCTCTCCCCCACTTGCGCACATTCTCTCTCTCCTTAAAATAAAAATTAAAAGCAAAAACACTCTAGTGTAGTACTACTCAAGTTGTGGTCTGTGGATCAATGCCAGTTTGCAGATTGTGTGCTATTGGTCCGTGATAAGTGCAGACATTGACACTATGTATTTAGAAACTGTTACAACACTTTGTGTTGTCATAGCCATCCAAGCAGGGATTAGTGTCTCATTGGCCTGGGAAGAGCCCAGTCTGGGTATTGTTGAACTTGCATGGTGAGCTGCGTGTGCATGAGCACAAGCTGTGTGCTTGAGTGGTCCATGAGAGACTGGAAATTAAGCAAAAAGTCCTTTGCCATTGATAGCTTCTGCAATGCTTTAGCACACACACAAAAAGCAGGTGGAGGAGATTGATGAAAAAGAATGGCAGAAAGCTAATGGCTGTTGAAGCTAGGTGATGGGCACATAGCACAATTCTCTCTACTTTACATCTCTACATCTCTACATCTCATATACTTATATCTAAGCATATATAGTACCTATACAATATGTATGTGTTTCAAATAAAATAATACGGAAATGACCCACAGAATACATAGTCTGCATAGGGATTATATGTAATGATTCAGGTCAAACTTTATTTTACAGAAGAAGTCGTGGGTAAACAAACAAAGCAATTTGCTAGATCATGAGCTTGGTGAGCTTTTATTATATAATAAATTCTGATTATATAATAAACTCCTTGAAGCCAAGGTTCCTGTGAGATACCACTCTGTGTCTCCACAGGATTCAACACAGGGTAAATGTTGAGTAAATGGTGCTTAATAAATACTGGCTGATAGGCTAAACTCAGGAAATAAATTGCTATGAAAAACAGTTTAACTCTCCATGCAGTCATGCCATACAGCTCAATCAATTTGAAAATCAGTTTCCCGAATCCACCCTTGTGGAGGTTTGTCACAGAATGTTTGAGCCTGAGAGGGACTTGGAGCTTTGCTAATGTCCTCATTTTGCAAATGGAAATGAGGCCTGGAGGAGTTTGAACTCCTGGAGGAGTTCCTTGTTAATGACAGCATTGTTGCCTCTGATGCCTACAACTGGACTCTCTCTCCAGCCATGATGTTTCCCAAAAGGGATAAAGCCACCTCCTATTCCCTGTCCTTTACTCCTGGTTTAAGATTATATGGTTTCAGTTGCAGGAAAGGGAAAGAGTTGTCAAGCTGGCTCTACCAGGAGGCTAAACAGAAGAGGAGACTACAGAACAAGCTCATTTCATAATCAGTATTTACCCAGGACTGGTCTGTGTCTAGTCCGGCTAAGAGAAGCTCCCTGACCTTTAGGAACTTCCCATCTCTTTTGGGAAAGAAGATGTATATATGTTAATAGCTACAGGGAGGTCCTACTGTGTAAGATTAAAGTATAAATGAGTGGTTGGGTAGAGCCGTCAGGGCTAGAGAAGGGATGGGATATTCTGGAGGCCATGGATCTTGGGTATAAGGTCTGAGGGCTGAGAAAAGGGCAGAACACCTAGGTTAGAATAGTATGGACCTGGTTTGTGCTTCACCCTGCTGGTATTAAGGGCCTTGGGAAGTTTCTGTGGGAGGTGGGATGGGATCCAGTGTTGACTAGATTTAGGAAGACCAATATGGTAGCAACAGTGTGGGGAACGGCTGAAAGCAGGAACTTTAAGGAGGTCCTTAAGGAGATGAAAGCTTGGAGCAGGCGATGGCAGTGAGAAGAGAAAGAAGAGGCAAATGTAAGAATTTCAATTTTTAAGCAACGCCTCACCCCCAAAAAACCAATGCTACCTGCTGGGTGCTATTCTAAATACCATAACAAATCTGAATTCATGTGAGTATCCTGAATTAGACATGATTGTTATTTCTGTTTTACAGATGAGGAAACTGAGGCACAGTTAGGTCAAGTAACATGCCCAAGGACACATGCTAATAAATGGTAGAAGCAAGATTCATATCCAGGCAGGGGAGCTCCCAGGTCTCAGTTCTTAACAACCACTGTGTGCTACAGTGGAATGTTTAGAAGTAAAAGTCATGATGAATCCAAAGTTTTTCAAGCCTGAATGACTTAGCATCAAATAGGAGTATTATTAGCCTGTGGGAAAGAAGATACCTTTGGTTTTTTAATACATTTTGTTTAAGGTGACAAGGATGCATCTGAGTAGAATGTTCCATGGTAAATTACAACAGGACAAGCTTGGGAAAGATATGGCTGCCAGTTTTTTTTCTTTCAGCCCTTGAAAATGTTGTACCATCTCCTTCTGTCCTCCATGATTTCAGATGCAAAATCTGTTCTTATTTGAATTGGTGTTTGCCTATAATTAAGGCATGCATCATTTCTCTCTGATTGCTCTTAAGATTTTTTTTTGTTAGTTTCCAGAAGTTTAATTATGCTGTTTTGATGAGCATTTCTTTAGATTTATCTTAGTTCAAGTTCACATAGCCCTTGAATCTGTAGTTTTCATCTTTTGCCAAATGGAAGTTTTCAGCCATTATTTCTTTGAATATTTGTTTAGCCCCACAATCTTGCTCATCTCCTTCTGGGATTCTGGTGATAGCCATGTCACTATCTTTTATTACTGTTTCACAGATTCCTTTTCTTCCCCCCAGTCTCTTTCCTCTATGTTTGTCAGATTGAGTACATTTGATTGATCAGTTCTCAGTTCAGTGATCCCATCTCTTGTCATCTCCACTCTACCACTGAACCCATCCAGTGAGGGTGTTTTTGTTTGTTTTTTGTGGTTGTGCTTTCAGTTCTGTAATTTCCACCTGGTTCTTTTTTATAACTTCTATTTCTTTGACGAGGTTTTATAATTTTTCATATGGTTCAAGGGATTTCATAATTATTTTAAAGCATTTTGAAATGCTTTAAAGTCTCAACCAGATAGGGTTCCCTGGGTGGCTCAGTCAGCTAAGCGTCTGATTTCAGCCCAGGCCATGATCTTGCAGTCTGTGGGTTCCAGGCCCGTGTAGGGATCTGTGCTGACAGCTCAGAGCCTGGAGCCTGCTTCAGATTCTGTGTCTCCCTCTCTCTCTACCCCTCCCCAGCTCATGCTCTGTCTCTCAAAAAAAATAATAAAAATGTGAAAAAATAAAATCTCTGCCAGATAGTTTCAACATCTGATTCAACTCACTGTTGGTGTCAGTTGACTATCTTGTCTCACTCGTATTGTGATTTTCCTGGTTCTTGGTAAGACAAGTGATTTTTTACTGTGTTCTGAACTTTTGCATATTACGTTAGGAGACCCTTAATCTTTCTTTTTTTTTTCTTTTTTTTTAGTGTTTATTTATTTTTGAAGGAGAGAGAGACAGAGGTGAGTGGGTGAGGGGCAGAGAGAGAGGGGGACACAGAATCCAAAGCAGACTCCAGGGTCTGCACTGTCAGCACAGAGCCCAATGCAGGGTTTGAACTCACAAGCCATGAGGTTATGACCTGAGCTGAAGTTGGACATTTAACTGACTGAGCCATCCAGGCATCCTAGGAGACTCTTAATCTTATATAAATCTTCTATTTTAGTCGGCAGCCACCCTGTTTTTGTTTTTAAGGTTTACTTTTGTAGTCTGTAGTTTCAATGACAACTTTCTGAGCCCTTGCAATGCTGTTCTGGTCTACTATGGTCTGGCTTTGTTTAAGCTCCCACCAGATCCCTGCATGTGATGCCTACATGGGTATCCTTGGGAAGATGTAGGGGGTGCCCTAAGTCACCATCTATCATTGCATGGAGGGCTGGGAGACACTGGGCCTGAAGCCACTACTAGTGCAGCTGCATGTAACTATAGCATTCATTTTTTATTCTAGAATTTTATGATTTTTATCTTTTTACCTTGAAAAAATTTGGGGGGGACACCTGGGTGGTTCAGTCAGTGAAGTGTCCAACATCAGCTCAGGTCATGATCTCGTGGCTTGCAAGTTTGAGCCCCGAGTCAGGCTCTGTGATGGCAGCTCAGCACAGCGAGATTCTGTGTCTCGCTCTCTGTCTCTCTCTCTCTCTGCCCCTCCCCAGCTCACACCCTCTCTCCCTCCCTCTCTCTCAGGGGCGAAGAGAGAGAGAGAGAGAGAGAGAGAGAGAGAGAGAGAGAGAGA
>NW_026057578.1:31099042-31268341 GCF_023721935.1 Panthera uncia | reverse complement strand
AGAGAGAGAGAGAGAGAGAGAGAGAGAGAGAGAGAGAGAGAGAATCCAAAGCAGGCTCCACACTGCCAGAGTAGAGCCCCATACAGGGCTCAAACCCATGAATCGTGCAATCATGACCTGAGCTAAAATCAAGAGTTGGAAGCTTAACCAACTGAGCCACTCAGGTGCCCCTTACTTTAAAATTTTAATCCACCTAAAATTCATTTGGATATCAAGAATGAGGCGAAGAATTTAGCCTTTTTTTTACTCTCCTCCCCCAGTTGGGGAGCCAATTATTCTAAAACCATTTGCTAAGGGGCACCTGGGTGGCTCAGTCAGTTTAGCATCCAACTTCGGCTCAGGTCATGATCTCGCAGCTCGTGAGTTCAAGCCCTGCATCGGCTCCCCACTGACAGTGCAGAGCCTGCTTGGGCTTCTCTCTCAGCCTCTCCCCGACTTGCATGCTCTCTTTCTCAAAATAATAAATAAATAAACTAAAAAAAATAAATAAATAAAGAAAACCATTTGCTAAAAACTCCACCTTCCCTTGCAAATTTGAAATGTTACCTTCATCAAATACTCCATTTACACATACATTTAGGTCTATGGGCTGAATGCTTTTTCTTTGATTTGTCTACTTTGGTTTTGTTGTTGCTTTAGTTACTGTAAGTTAAAAACGTCTTCATATTTGACAAGGCTAGTCCCTTCTCTTTAATTTTCTGGCTATTCACATCTGTTTGCTTTTTAAAAGGGTTTGCAACACAGCTGCAGAGTAAAGAGAGGCAAAGGATAGGGCGCCTGGGTGGCTCAGTTGGTTAAGCAACCAGCTCTTGATTTTTATTAAGGTCATGATCTCACTGTTCATGGGATCGAGCCCTGAGTTGGGCTCTGCGCTGTGTGAGGAGCCTGCTTGGGATTCTCTTTGGGCCCCTTCCCTGATCATTCTTGCTCTCTCAATAAATAAACATTAAAAAAAAACTTAAAAACTAAATAGAAGCAAAGGAAGATGTGGGTTGACCTGATGGAAGCTTCCTGCAGTATTCCCGGAGAGAAACGGGGGATACAGAAGGTAGAATAGATTCTCTCTCCCCTTATATCCCAAATTTCAATCATTTCCTGGTATACCACCTTTATAATTTTTGACATATCTGTATATTGTCGACAGCATTAACTTTTTCACTAATTCACTTTAAAATTTTAAATATATTAGGCTTGTCCTACATGCTGTCTGTAAAAGCACAGATTCAACGTGGTAGTTATATATTTTTCTAACACATTAAACAAAATAGATAACCATGAAGATAAACATTGTTCGTCCATGTGGCACCTACAGTTATTTTGTATACTACCAGCAGCTCTGGAAACGAGTAGTTTGAGCAAACCATCCCCATCTGTTCTCCAGATGAAAATTCTCTCTCAGCAAGGAGCCACCTGGGCTGGCTGGTGATCTCCATATTGTCTTGTGCTAATTGCTGGTAATAAGATCTACAGCATGTGTTCTCACGTAGGTCATGTAAAGAAATGACTAGTGAAGTAACAGTCATACACATACAAGACACTGGTAGCAGTTTCTCTTCTTTGGAGTTCTGATGTTCCTGCGAGCAAATCCTCCCTCGCAGAGACCTCTGAAAAGGGCCACAGATGATATCATAGGCCAGTGAGAATGTTCACGGGATGATAAGACGGTGAAGTGATCAGGAGGGCAGAGACAGACAATAATGCCAAAGGCCAGAGCCTTAACACCCTTATCTCTTAGTCTTTATTAAAGGTAAACAGGGATAAATGGAAAATGCCATCCCAACGTTGTGAAGAAGATCAAATTAGAGAGCGAGACTGCAGGGAATCAAATATCTTGTACTGACCTGTCACAAGCACTTACTCAGATACAAGCAAACACACACCACACTCTTTTTTTCCTTTTTTTTTTTTTTTTCCTTCACCCTAAGGTGATTCTGGCTTCCAGGTTTCTAAATGCTCTGGTTTCAGGATCTACCTCTTTTTACTGAGCACCCTCAGCACTGATGATAATAAAGGTTACAAAATTACCAATACTAAAATCTCGGTGCCAAACAGAAGCGGCTGCTTCCGGCATGGAGATTGGAATAGCTTCTATCTTCTGTGTTATAAAAACAGTATAAAATAATCCAGTTTCCTTCTGTTGGTGGCCATGGAAACTAATCTCCAATATTCCTTTCAGTGAATGAATAATTCTGAAATCTACAGCATTCTTCAGTTGCGTCTATTAATTTGCTCCACCTTAAAAAACAATAAAACTACGGACCTTAAAATTCAACCTGCACATTTTCAATTGTAAGGCCCACTGGTTTACGAGTAATTTGGGGGTGTTGCATAGGAGAAGCTCCTGGGGAAAGACTCACATGATTGCTTGTCAGAGGAAAACGCAGAGTATTGTTTCCTTCAGTATCTCTCAAAGACCTCCCCATTTCCTAGTTCCTATCATTTAGGTCTCTTCCAAGGGGCTTCTGCACTGCAGTGTGAAACACTGTTTCTTACCTCTGCTCTTCCCGGCACTGGAAGCCTTGGTATGTAATCCCTGACCTTTCAAGCAAAATCCCCACTCTTGCTCGGAGAGTCCCCAAGAGACCTGCCTGAGAGGGCTCACTCACTCTTCATGCGCGCCTGGAGGCCGATCCGTTTGCAAACTCCGCTTTCTGGCAAGCTTATGGAGCCTTAGGCCAATGAAATTTCACCTCGAGTTTCTCAAAATCTAACTGCACAGTGTTGCCAGCCTCATCTTGTTGTTCCCCCAAACAAACGATAGCCCTCTTTCTGCCAACGTAATTTATTTGAAGGGCTGTCGAGGCAGGGATTAGCACGAGGCCTCCAGTTACAGCTTCCAAGAGCTCGGTGCCAGGTGACGTCATTCTACCACCCGAGTCTCAAAGGGGGTTTCAGGACACGGCCGGCCGTGGAGCAGGGCCTCTGCCGGCGCAAGCCGCGCTGGCTATTTAAAGCCACTCCCTGGCGGAGCAAGGACGGGACAGGGGTGAGGGGCCAACTGTTCAGAGGGTGACAGAGGGTACAGGCAGAAGGCAAAAATGACAGGGAGGAGTCCACTTGGGCAAAGGATTCCTTACTCTCTTCCACCACAAACTGCCAAGGCCGCGTCTCGTCAGCCTCGCGGCGCGTCCTTCGGTAGGTGGCGCACATTTGTTTTCTTCACACCTTCCACACTGCCAATCTGGTGGAGACCGAGAGCCCCGCCCCCCCCTTCTTTTCATTTGCAAATCTTAGCTCTTATTTTAGATGATCCAAATGTTCCTTCCACACCCTGTTAGAATTTCTGACAAAACAGGGAATTCTGGCTTTGGAGAGGCAAGGGTATGAGGAAGATGTGATGCACTTTTGGGAACCGTATTTAAATCTTTATGTTATTTTGGGAAATACATGCGCAGTCACATGGTCTCAGTTCTACAACTTGGTACAATTCTTATACTTGCTTTGGCGCAGAGCTTTAAATCCTTTAAAAAACTCATGTAACAAAGAAAGCCTGTTCCCTTAGGTTGGGTTCTCCCAGAAGTAGATTCTGAGTCAAGGATCCAGGTACAAGAGATATATGAAGGAAAGGCCCCTGGGAGACACCAGTAGATGAATGGGAGGACAGGGAAATGGCAGGTGCTGAGCGAGGGAGTGATTTCGTGTGAAGTCCCAGTCTTGGCCTGATCCAGAGGGGAGCTCTGGAGAATAATTTATGCCTCAGAGCATGTCCTTCCTTCCTTGGGGCAAGGAAGATGTGCTTCTGGGCTCCACAATCAGTCAGTCACTGGCCTTAAGTCAAAGGGAGTGGTAGGGTGGGGTGGGAGGTGGTGTGGACACAGGGGCCAGACACACAGGGGGCTGGACACACAGAGCCGGCAAGAGGGGCTGGAGGGGAAGTGGGTGTGCACTAACAGCGTTGGCCACCGGACCACCCTCCACACTGCCTGCTCTTACCACCAGGCACTACTTAGAGGTCTTTCATCACATTCTGCTGCAAGAGGAAATGAATGATATCTTTTGAAAGTCCCGGGGTTGGCTTTTCATCATCCAGAGACACACTTCCTTCTCCCGATGGGTAGAAGTGGACATCCCTGGAATGCCTCTGTAAGACCGAGCAGCCATCCTGGTTGAAGATGACCCGGGCCATTTGGAAACTGCGGAGGGCATACTTTCGGCTCTCCTGGCCCTTCAGTTCGTTGATTTTCTGAGACAGGCACTGGCAGACTGCTGCGGAGAGTGCACTTCCAGAGGCCGGCTGTGGACAGCCAAACACTTCATAGAATCTATCCAGGGATTTCCGAAGCCCATCATCCTCTGCCTTGGTCTTCACCTGGCCCTTCACAGAAGGGTCCAGCCAGAAGTTCTCAGAGGTCCAGGAATCATTTTGTTCGGAATTTAGGTTACTGGTATCTGCAAGACAAAACACATTCCAGTACTTGAACACACATTCAAAAAGGCCAGAAGCAGATGATGTCTCTTCAAGTCACCTGCTGCTCCTGGGTGACTGGTACTGGGCAGGACTGGCCGATTTTGGGATCGATCCCCACCATCCTGGGGATTATGCCACTTGTTTGCTCCAAACAAGAACATCTTATGTGCATGTTTCAGGAGTTCTTATCTATGGTCTTTGTACAGAAGTTCAGGGTAGTTGTGAACTTGGGTAGGGAGAAAACTTGTATCTTTATTTTCACTACCCTCGCCTCGATCAAAAATTAAGCATTCCCTTCCATAATAAATGTAAGCAACAAACCTACTAGCAGCAGTACGTATGACTTTGTTGCCAATAGCTCACAGCTATTTTCATACCACATTACAGTCTGCAGAAGATGTTTCAAAATATCATTTATGCCATCACTATGCTCTGGACTGAAGTGTGGCCTCCAAAATTCACAGTTGAAGCCCTAGTCCCTAACGTGACTGGATCTGGAGATGGGGCATTTAGGAGGTAACTAAGGTTAAATGAGGTCATAAGGGGTGGGTGCCTAATCTGATAGGAGTGGTGGCCTTATAAAAAGAGGAAGAGATCTCTCTCGCTTTTTTTCTCTCTCTTGTCTGTCCAGGTGCAAGACTGGGGAAAGGCAATGAGAGGACACAATGAGAAGGTGGCCTTCTCTAAGCCAGGAAGCCCTTCCCAGACCTCAACCATGCTGGCACCATGATCTCAGACTTCCAGTCTCTGGAACTCTGAGAAAATAAATTTCTGTTGTTTAGGCCACCCGGTCTATGGTATTTTGTTATGGTGGCCCAAGTACACTAAGACACAGTTATTGGTCCTGATACTAGAACTTATTATTTAAACATTAATTAAAAAATATTCATTATAATATTGTAAATTTGTTCTTTAACTAACTTAATAACTACATTTCAATATTTTTCCCTTGATCATCCCATACATTTCAATTTTTTCACTTAAAACATTATCTAAGAAAGGGTGGGAAGGCTTCACCAGATGCCAAAAGGATCCATGGCACAGATACAGTAAAGACCCCTAATATAGACAGTGCTGGGCATTTACACAGTTCAGACATTTTCTTTTTCTACTCCTTACAGTAATCCTATGGACTCTTTCTCTCTCAATTAAAATCACCACCTTTCTGTTTTTTAAAGGAGTAACAAATAAACTGATTTAATAATAGACAATAAGAAGCCAGAACTGGAGCCAAATCCTAGTCCGTGATCTAACTTTCTGTACCTCTTTGGGAACCTTAATTCTTTCTTTTTTTTATGTTTATTTATTTTTGAGAGAGAGAGAGAGCATACATGCACATGTGTGCAAGCATGAGCGGGGGAGGAGCAGAGAGAGAGGGAGACAGAGAATCCCAAGCTGACAATGTGTTCTAGAAAAGATTCCCCACAAATAATTTACAGAATTCCTTATACACCAACCAGTTTTAATTTTTAAAATTGTATACATTAAATCAAAACCACACTCAGATATCACCTCACGCCAGTCAGAGTGGCCAAAATGAAGAAATCAGGAGACTATAGATGCTGGAGAGGATGTGGAGAAACAGGAACCCTCTTGCACTGTTGGTGGGAATGCAAATTGGTGCAGCCGCTCTGGAAAGCAGTGTGGAGGTTCCTCAGAAAATTAAAAATAGACCTACCCTATGACCCAGCAATAGCACTGCTAGGAATTTATCCAAGGGATACAGGAGTACTGATGCATAGGGGCACCTGTACCCCAATGTTTATAGCGGCACTCTCAACAATAGCCAAATTATGGAAAGAGCCTAAATGTCCATCAACTGATGAATGGATAAAGAAATTGTGGTTTATATACACAATGGAATACTACGTGGCAATGAGAAAAAATGAAATATGGCCTTTTGTAGCAACATGGATGGAACTGGAGAGTGTGATGCTAAGTGAAATAAGCCATACAGAGAAAGACAGATACCATATGGTTTCACTCTTATGTGGATCCTGAGAAACATAACAGAAACCCATGGGGGAGGGGAAGGAAAAAAAAAAAAAAAGAGGTTAGAGTGGGAGAGAGCCAAAGCATAAGAGACTGTTAAAAACTGAGAACAAATTGAGGGTTGATGGGGGGTGGGAGGGAGGGCAGGGTGGGAGGGAGGGCAGGGTGGGTGATGGGTATTGAGGAGGGCACCTTTTGGGATGAGCACTGGGTGTTGTATGGAAACCAATTTGACAGTAAATTTCATATATTAAAAAATAAAAAATAAAAAATAAATAAAAAAAAATTGTATACATTAAATCAAAATATATTTTCCTTTTTTGCTCTGATATAAGCTTTAATAAATTACTAGCTTTAATTCCACACATACACCCCTCACTCCATTAACTCAACTAGTAGCTATGATAAAAATATTTGCACTCACTAACGATTAAAAAAGTTGTGTGATGCAGTGGATGGTTATAGAAAAAGAGAAGAGATTTACGGTTTTGACTCCAGTTTTGCTACCAGCTAGACACCATACCACCTTGCTGAGCTTTGGAGTTCTCATCTACAAGAGTTTTAGTAAATGATCTCTCTTCTAGAACTTCTATGGTAAGACAAGGAACAGAGGAGTAGTTAATCCAAAGCACCCAAGAAGGATGTGGACATATGGTGTGAGACACACGCAGCCCACACATGGACGAGCATTCACTGGTCCACCACACAAGTAGCCCAAAAACAGAGCACTCAGCCACCTTGAAGAATGGTGATTCCAGGCTGATTAAGGACAGTACAAGATGGGCCTGGTGCATCTTACTATCTAGAATGCTCAAATATTGATGGAGGCTTGTCAAGGGGGAGCAGAGGCCAGCTCCAAAGGGATCACCTGGCCACATCTGGAACAACTTAAGCATCAAAATAAATTATGAGAGTACCTGTAACTGATGGTAGCCCATTTATTAAAATATAAAACCATAAATCCATAAAATAATTGCAAGTTTGCTGAGGAACAGTCTCAGAGCACTTCCCCATAAAATACTTACTAGTTACAAATGGGAAAAAAATAACTTCAGAGTGGAGAATCATGGCACATATCACCTTAATCAAGTGACCTAAGTGAGTATCACCAGTAATGGGACAAATCGAAACCCTGTTGCCATCTGACCAGATGCAGGAGGAAGACCCAATACCACTTCTCTGATAGTCCTGCCGAAGGTGCAGCCCCTGAACCCAATTATGAGGGAGCGACAGATAAAACCAAACCGACAGATGTTCTACAAACTGACTGGCCTGTACTCTTCAGAAGTGCCATGGTCATGAAAACCCAGAAAAGACGGAGCAAAAGACGGTACACTGAAGAGTACCAAAGAGTCATGACAACTGAAAGCAACACATGATTTTCAACTAGATCTTTTTGCTATAAAGAACGTTACTGGGATTGCCTGAGTGGGGCCTGAGGATTAGATGGTAGTAATGTACCCTGTGAACTTCCTCATTTTGATAGTTTCATTCGGTTATGTAGGAGAATGTCCTTGTTTATTGGAAAATCAGGGTGGTGGGCATCGGGCTGGCAACTTACTCTCAAATAATTCCAGAAAATAAAAAATTCTTTGTATTATACTTGCAAATTTTCTATGAGTTTGAAATTCTTTCAAGAAAAATAATTAATTACAGAATTATTTAATTAAGTCATTAAATTCCTCCTCTGGAAGAATAACTGTTAAAATTTCCTTTGGTGGCCTACTTTAATACTAACACAAACAAACAAAAGCCTTAGCCCAGGGCTTGGTGAACAGTACTTGCCTAATAAACGGTACTATTGGAGAACCAAGGGGAGAAGGGGGTGGGCAAGGGGTCCCACAATGGCTAGATGAGGTGTCCCTTCCCACTTGCTTCCACAAAGATGATCTGGTCCTGGGGAAGTAAGGCAGGAAGACAGGGGCTGAGAAAGGTCAATGGGAAGAGTGAAAGAGAGAGGGAAGGTCCTCAGCAGTAACACTGAAAAGGCTGGAGAGTTCCTGAAACTGCCCATCGAGGTAGCCATTTATACAGAACCCTCCAAGTAGCATAGCATGTACTTATTAAGGAACTGGTCAATAACTTTGATTTGAGCCTAAAGAGCCTAAAAAACTAGTGTGGCTCCTCTGTTTTTCATGTAAATATCAAGCAGATTGCAACTCATCTTAAAGAAACCCTCCTTCCCTTTTCCAGAAAAGCAATGACAACATGGGTTATTTACCATATCAGTTCTTTTGAACACTGTCTCCAGCTCATTTCAGTCTTTGATTTCCTTTTAAAGTCTGCTTTACCAACAACAACAAAGCCATCTCTCTAATCATGTGGCTGTTGTGGCCTTTCTGATACCTGGGATTTCTTTTCCAGCAAATAGAGCTAATCGCTTTTCTTTTCCTCATGAACCTACATGTATACAGAATGATGATCTTTGATAACTCAGTTCCTGCTCAGTGGTGCATCCTCACAGTTATGTTCAAACTTCAATCTTACATTAATAGTTCAAACTTACATTAAAGTTCAAACTTTAATCTTACATTAATATAGGCCAGACTTGTAAGGCTCTCAACTTGCGATGGTAATATCTACTCTAGGGACAGTCTGGGGATGTTTTTGTGTTAGTGATTGGAAAATGGTTGTACTTAATGAGTGGGATCAAGGATGGAAACATCCTGTAATGCACAGAGCAATCCCATACAACAAAGAGTCATCCTCCCCAAAATCACAATTATGCCTCCTATCCCTTGAGAGGAACAGTGGCTCAAAGGATGGATTCTGGAAAGAGTGGGAAGTGAATGGTGAATCCCACTGCATTGTAATATATTGAATTGCGTTGGGCTTCCCAAGGCACCTTTGCTATTGATCCCTGCACAATCAATGCCTTTCTTGCTGGCATCCATTTGTACCATGCATTCCTCCCTTCTCAGACCTCGAGATGGCATTTTATTTTTCTCAGCAAGGGCCCCAGTCCCAATCATTTTGGCATTGTCTAAATTGAGTGGAATTTCCCTTTTTGTTCCCTTTTTGTTCCAATTTCTTTAGGAATTGACAAGAAGAAAGGGAGGAAGGTGGCACTTGGTATGGCCATACTTTTGCATGCATTTTCAAGGTCACCTATCTACCAGAGCATCCATTTGTTAAATTCTCTTTTGATGAGAGAGAAAACAGATAACATAGATGTTTAAGATTCTTACAAATCTAAAGCGATTTTTATATGTTTAGGAGTCATAGATGGCAATTCTAGGCAATCAATTTGCATGAGGATTTGAGATGAATGGTTGCATTCTGTGAGATGCCATCAGCTTTTAGAAACCCAGATGTTTAATGGGGGTTTCTTCCAGAGAATCTTCCACGACTACTTCTGTGGTTGATAAATGCACAGCAGGATTTTATCTCTGTGAAACATTTAGCTTTCAACTTTAACAAGTTTTTTCCTAAATGGATTTGATATTTTGAATTCTGTCTCCCTCATGCATCAGCCTCAATGGCCGCCCACTCTGCCTTATTTGTTCAGACTCTCTTTTACTAGTGACTACTAATTGGGAGGATCTGTGGTTTCAAGGCTGCACAGAGCCAAAAGAAATCGAAGGCTTTATATTTAAAAAAAAGAGAATTATCAGGATTTAAGGAAAGAAGGAACATGTGGTTCATATAGTCTCCTTTCATGTTGCTCAAAGGGAAAGCAGCCCTTTTTCAGGGCAGTGCACCGTCTGCTAAGAGTGGTCCTTCTGCCTTGGTTTGTCTGTTGGAGGTTCCTTGGAGTCTGTGTGGCTCTAAGAAAGTCAGGGGTGTAAGAACAAGGTGAGTGGGGAAGGGGCGTGTCGTGGTTATTAGTGCTCACTGATTAGCACACTTTGGATTCACAGACTCATCTCCTTTATGACAGCAGTAAGACTTCAGAGGCCTCACAGGCTCTCTATGTGGGTGACACTATGATCTATAATATATGAGTGGCTAGTGCCCATGATCTGGAGCCCTGCTCTGCTAGGTTGCATCTCTCTGCCCAGATCTTTCTTTTCCTTCTTACCCTCGTCTGTCCCTATCACTCCTGCCATTCCACTCCATGCTCTGCAGAGATAAAAAGGAGTGGCAGCATCGCCGGGTGAACAAGACTAAGTCCTGTCTCCAGCCCCACAGGGTGCATGAAAATCTGACTGGTGCAATACCTCTGCATCATTGCCTTGAGAAGTCTGGCTTCGTTTCTGATCCTTGCAAGCTCCCTCTTCAGAAGCTTTGCACTTGCTGTTCCTCTGTGTGGAACATGCTTTCTCTACACATCTGTATGATTGGTTCCCTCACCTCCTCAGGTCTCTGTTCAGATGTTATCTTTTCAGTGAGGGCTTCTGTATCAGTCAGGTTATGCTACATAACAAGCGAGTGCCAAATCTCAGGGGCATAAAAGAACAAAGGATTATTTCTCACTACTTACAGCTCTGTGTCATACAAGCAGGTCTGTATCATCCTTGCCTTTATGCCAGACCCTAGGCCAATGGAGCAGCCACTATCTCAACATTGCTTAGTGACTGCGGCAGAGGGAAAAGAGCATGACAGAGCAGGCGGTGACTGGGAGGGCTTTGTCACTTCTGTTCACATATCATTGGCCAATGCTAACTAATCTCAAGAGAATGAGGATGCAAAATTCTCCCGTAGGAGGCAGAGAGTATTGGTGAACAATAATTCAGTCTACCAAACCATCCCTGAGCATACAACTAAAAATTGCATTTCCCTACAAATCAAAACCACAATGAGATACAACCTCACACCTGTCAGAATGGCTAACATGAACAACTCAGGCAACAACAGATGTTGGAGAGGATGCGGAGAAAGAGGATCTCTTTTGCACTGCTGGTGGGAATGCAAACTGGCGCAGCCACTCTGGAAAACAGTATGGAGGTTCCTTCCTCAAAAAATTAAAAATAGAACTACCCTACGACCCAGCAATTGCACTACCAGGTATCCAAGGGATACAGGTGTGCTGTTTCAAAGGGGCACAAGCACCCCAATGTTTACAGCAGCACTATCAACAATAGCCAAAGTATGGAAAGAGCCCAAATGTCCATTGACGGATGAATGGATATATATACACAATGGAGTATTACTCAGCAATCAAAAAGAATGAAATCTTGCCATTTGCAACTACGTGGATGGAACTAGAGGGTATTATGCTAAGTGAAATTAGTCAGAGAAAGACAAATATCATATGACTTTACTCATATGAGGAATTTAAGATACAAAACAGATGAACAGAAGGGAAGGGAAGCAAAAATAATATAGAAACAGGGAAGGAGACAAAACATAAAAGACTTAAATTTAGAGAACAAACAGAGGGTTGTGGAGGGGTTGTGGGGGGGGGGATGGGCTAAATGGGTAAATGGGTAAAGGGCATTAAGGAATCTACTCCTGAAATCATTGTTGCACTATATGCTAACTAATTTGGATGTAAATTAAAAAGTAAATTATTGATAAAAAAAGAAAAGAAAAGAAAGAAAGAAAATTCTATTTCCCTTACTCCCCTAGGCCCTGGCTGTCCCTGTCTCCCTTATCTGCCTTATATTTCCATATAAACATACCAACATCTAATAACATATGATTTGTTTATTGTCTAGCTTCTGCTCATGGATTTTTGTTTCTCTTGATACCTGTTGTACCCTCAGGGCCTAAAACAGTGCTAGCACATGGTAGATGCATTTAAAATTTTTTGATGTTTTATTATTTAATGAATTTCATTTTTTCTTTTAAAAAATTTATTTTATTATTATTTTTAAATGTTTATTCATATTTGAGAGATAGAGACAGAGTGCAAGCAGGAGAGGGGCAGAGACAGAAACAGAATCTGAAGCAGGCTCCAGGCTCTGAGCTGTCAGCACAGAGCCCAATGTGAAGCTTGAACCCACAAACCGTGAGATCATGAGCTGAACCGAAGTTGGACACTTAACCAGTTGAGCCATCCAGGTGCCCCTAAAGATTTTATTTTTAAGTAATCTCTACACCCAACATGGGGCTTGAATTCACAACCCCGAGATCAAGAGTCACATGCTGCACCAACCGAACCAGACAGGCACCCCTGATGAGTTTCATTTACAAAGAGGTAAATGTGCATGATTACTGGGTGACCAGTACTCACTAGGGTGACTAGGAGGTTTGCCCAGGACGACCCCAGTTTATGCCTGTTGTCCCAACTAATTATTAATAGCACCTTCTTTCACTCTCAAAAGGGCCCTGATCACATAATTCATTACATGTATATGTGTATCATGATACATCACATATAAGTTCCTGTCATACATCCCTATGTCACAGGAGGGCTGAGTTTTGATGCCAGAAATAATCTGGTCTGTGGGTTAATAATAAGATGCCTACACACTTTTGTTTTTCTATTTTTTTTTTAATTTTATTTATCTTTTTTGAGACAGAGAGTGAGTACAAGAAGGGAAGGGGCAGAGAGAGAGGGAGACACAATCCCAAGCAGGCTCCATGCTGTCAGTGCAGAGCCCAATGTGGGGCTTGATCTCAGGAACCAAGAGATGATGACCTGAGCCGAAATCAAGGGCGGGCTGGTTAACCAACTGGGCCACCCAGGTACCCCCCTAAACTTTCTATTCTCCTGTCCTCCGAGACAGTCCTCCTTTCCTTTCCCTCTGCTTCCACAGGAATCATTTTTCATCTACCCCCTGGCTGGGCAAGGACCTTTTGGTTTCGGCCCTGCGAGTAATACGGGCCTCAATTTACTTCATCCCATCAGTAATTCACTTTGATTCCTTTCTCTGGTTTTATCTGGCTTTCCACCACTGTACAGTAACAGCAGCCCCGGAGTTCTAAGGTACCTTACTCTCTGTCTTATTAATAACATAAAATTAATGACAAAAAAAAAAATCAGTAAGCTCACGCCTCCTTTTGCCAGATAGCAGCCTGCCATCTGCGGTTTGTGCATTTTAGAATCTGCAACTGTTCCTTTAAAGGACAAAACCCACAGACTCACAAAGGGGTGTGGGCGGGGTGTGGATATCAAGATATTTAACCCAAATGAACACTTCAAAAGATGGATGATACTGTCAGGTGTTTCCGAAACCTCAGCCTAAGTCTGTACTTGTTTATATCTGAAAGCTAATCCTGATGAATCACCCCGAGAGGAGGTGGCCTATGCTGTCACCCTTCATCCTAATGACGAACAGATGCAATGGGCAAAAGCTAGGGTCCTCTAAAAGGCAACTGCTGAGAAAGAAAATAATGCTGGGGGAAAAAACCCAAAAATTTGTGTGATCGGCAAAAAGCCCTAAAATTAAGTGCTCAGGGCAATTAAGAAGGCTCATCTTTGCTGTCTGATCTGTCAGCTGCCTTACTTTTACCTTGGCATTTTATATTTGTCTTAAGAAATTAAAATGTTCTGAAAATTACACAGGAACTGGAATATCCAAATTCACTCCTTTAACATATTGTCATATTTGCTTCAAGTCTCTTTTCTTATTAAAGAAGGAAACATTTTAGGGATGGGGTTTAAGGAGTGCATTTGTGATGAGCACTGGGTGACATAAGGAGTAGCTGAATCACTATATTGCACACCTGAAATGAATATAATACTGTAAGTGAACCATACTGGAATTACTTTTTTTAATATAATTTATTGTCAAGTTGGTTTCCATACAATACCCAGTACTCATCCCAAGTGCCCTCCTCAATGCCCATCACCCATTTTCCCCTCTCCCCTACCCCCCATCAACCCTCAGTTTGTTCTCTGTATTTAAGAGTCTCTTATGGTTTGCCTCCCTTCCTCTTTGTAACTTTTCCCCCCCTTCCATTCCCCCATGGTTCTGTTAAGTTTCTCAGGATCCACATATGAGTGAAAACATATGATATCTGTCTTTCTCTGACTGACCTATTTCACTTAGCACAATACCCTCCAGTTCCATCCACGTTGCTGCAAATGGCCAGATTTCATTCTTTCTCATTGCCAAGTAGTATTCCATTGTATATATAAACCACATCTTCTTTATCCATTCATCAGTTGATGGACATTTAGGCTCTTTCCATAACTGGGCTATTGTTGAAAGCACCACTGTAAACATTGGGGTACATGTACCCCTATGCATCAGCACTCCTGTATCCCGTGAGTAAACTGCTAGCAGTGCTATTGCTGGGTCGTAGGGTAGTTCATTTTTAATTTTTTGAGGAACCTCCACACTGTTTTCCAGAGTGGCTGCACCAGTTTGCATTCCCACCAACAGTGCAAGAGGGTTCCCGTTTCTCCACATCCTTGCCAGCATCTATAGTCTCCTGACTTGTTCATTTTAGCCACTCTGACCGGCATGAGGTGGTATCAGTGTGGCTTTGATTGTATTTCCCTGATGATGAGTGACATTGAGTATCTTTTCATGTGTCTGTTGGCCATCTGGATGTCTTCTTTGAAAAAGTGTCTATTCATGTCTTCTGCCTATTTCTTCACTGGATTGTTTTTCAGATGTGGAGTTTGGTGAGTTCTTTATAGATTGAACCATACTGGAATTAAAATAAAAACAAACAACAAAAAAAGAAGTAAATCTTTTAATTAAAATTGACCATTTCTATATAGAAATTTATTCCTTCATCCCATGTTTAAAATGTTTTAATAATTTTTTAAAGACTTTATTTTATTTTTTAAAGTGTTTTTTAGTGTTTATTTATTTATTTTGAGAGAGAAACAGAAAGCATGCACAGGGGAGGGGCAGAGAGAGAGGAAGAGAGAATCCCAAGCAGGCTCTGCATTGTCAGTACAGAGCCCGGCATGGGGCTCCATCCCACAAACTGCGAGATCACAACCTGAGCCAAAATCAAGACTTCGATGCTCAACCGACTGAGCTACCCTGGTGCCCCTTAAGATTTTATTTTTAAGTAATTTCTACACCCAACGTGGGGCTTGAACTCATGACCCCAAGATCAAGAATCGCATGCTCCACCAACTGAGCCAGCCAGGCACCCCTTCTGGCACATTTTTATACTTTATACCAATGTTCCCATAATACATGTGTGAGTATCATCTTAGTTTTACTTCCCATATACAAAGTTTTGCATTTTTTCACTTAACTTTGACTTTTTACTTCAGCCATTGTTGATATTATGTATGAATCTGCTTTACAGTATTCTAATATAAGAACATACTGCATTGGGGCATCTGGGTGGCTCAGTGGGTTAAGCATCTGATCATGTCATGATCTTGCGGTTTGTGAGATTGAGCCCCACCCTGGGCTCTGTGCTGACAGCACACAGCTTGCTTGGAATTCTCTCTCACTCTCTCTCTGCCCTTCCTCATCACTGTCTCTCTCAAAATAAATAAATAAACTTAAAAAAAAAAAAAAGAACATACTGCATTATTTTTCGTCTATTGCATTCTCTTGCTGGTAGACACGTAGATTGTGTCTGATTTTTTCCCCATCACAAACAAGGCCTCAGTGAACCCCCAGTGCCTGCCTCCCGGTGTACTTGCAGAGACACTCTCTGGAATTACATCCAGTAGCGGAACTGCTTAGTCCAAGGGAACGTGGGTGTTCAATTTCACCAGAACCTGCCAAATCGCTCTCCAACTGGCTGTGGCAATCCCCCCAGCAGTATCTGTTATATTTTCCTGTTTCTCCACAGCCTTGCCAAACTCTGATACTGTCAGGCATTTTAAATGGTATCTCCTTACTCAGATTCACATTTCCCTTAACACTCAATGTGGCTAAGCTGCTTTTCATACGCTTCGTGCCCACTTCTTTGCCATTCATATTCATATTCTTTACCATTTTTCTACTGGGCTTTGTCCCTTTTCTATCTTCTTTTTATTTTATTTAAAAAAAAATTTTAATGCTTATTTATTTTTAACAGAGAGAGACAGAACACCAGTGGGGGAGAGGCAGAGAGAGAGGGAGACACAGCATCTGAAGCAGGCTCCAGGCTCCGAGCTGTCAGCACAGAGACCAATGTGGGGCTCGAACCCAGGAACCGTGAGATCACGACCTGAGCCAGTCGGATGCTTAACTGACTGAGCCACCCAGGCGCCCCTCTACCTTCTTTTTAATGGCACACAAAATAAATTACAGAGAAAACAATATCTTTGTTTGACTTTTCTCCACTTGATCTCATGACTAGATTATCCCTGTCTGAGGCTGGACAAAAGATCTTGAGGTTTGTTTTTGCTTTAATGGCAGATCTCAAGTAAAACAACTTTCACAGTGTCGCTTCCAAAAATAATACTGTGTCTCCACTCCATTTAGTAAAAAAAAAAGTCACGCACCAAGCTGGATCCAGGGGCAGGGAAAACATCTGGCTTCCGGAGTCTCATTTGCCAGGCAAGAAAATTGAGACAAAGACCAAGTCTCCAGAATCACTTCATGAAGGGCCTGGAAAATAGACCATGGAAAAGGCTAATCTGCTTATTAATTTTCTTAATTAAAATGCTCTTCATGTGGCTAACATTTGCCATAATTAGGAACAATGATAGCTTTACATGTTGGCCCTGAGGAGCCAGTCAGGGGAGTTCGAGGGCCTCCCTAGATGATTCAGGTAATACAAATTTAGGAATCACAGGCCTGGATCTTAAAAATGCTTGGGGCGCCTGGGTGGCGCAGTCGGTTAAGCGTCCGACTTCAGCCAGGTCACGATCTCGCGGTCTGTGAGTTCGAGCCCCGCGTCAGGCTCTGGGCTGATGGCTCGGAGCCTGGAGCCTGTTTCCGATTCTGTGTCTCCCTCTCTCTCTGACCCTCCCCCGTTCATGCTCTGTCTCTCTCTGTCCCAAAAATAAATAAAAAACGTTGAAAAAAAAATTAAAAATGCTTAACAATTCTCTTCTTTCCTAGAAGATTAATGCTTAGCCCGAGGCTTGATTTAAAACAGCTTGGTTTTGCATTTTGTTAAGTAATAACCAAATTAAAGGATCAGAACCTGAGCCCCCCTTTACAGTAGAAAAGCCATGGGGAATTATCTAGACTTTGAGGACCACAGTCTGATAGCTAGAACTGGAACAAGAACGGCGATCCCCCGACCCTGTCCAGGTTCTGGGGTACTTCACCACCCAGAACCCCAAGAGGGGACTGAGTGGTGAGGCTGTCAGACAAGGGAACCTGAGAGAGAATCTCCTTCAGGAGCCACTGGGAATTAGGAGCTTCCTGTAACACTTAAAGCAATCATTTAAAAATGTTTTCCCCCCTAAATGTTTTCTTTTAAATCTCATTTTACACGGGATGTTTCTGCAGATTTGTCTCACATCATGGCCTAGATAGTAAGGTACAATCGTGAGCAGAAAAGAAAATCAAACGATTCTGATCTAGGTTGCTATGGTAACATTGCTATTTTGAATACGACTGTTTACTTTGGCAGAGTTAAGTTGAATGCGAGCAGCTAATTAAGATGAGGCTTGAAACTTTAACCTTAACCTTCACTGTAAGAAAAAAAAAAGCACTTTAAAAATGATGCTTGAAGTGTTGCTGGAGACATTTTTAGCAGCGGGATCATCTCCCTTTGCTGTGGAAGCAGCAAACTGATTTTTTTCCTGAAGAAGAATGGGGGCCTACTCACAATCTGTCCAAATCCACAAGTTAGTATTTCCTAATTTGAAGATATAAAGAGGAACAGAATCCTATCAAAACAGAGCCAGTTCCAGTGTTGACATCAGCAGAGTTTATAAGACTGTGATAGACAAGGAAAGTCTGATGTCTTTCTAAACACAGTAGTATTTTCCTTAAATGCATATTTGTATAAACAGACTTCACATCAAATCAATTTATCTATGAAGTAACAGATTGAACTGTAAACAAATACAGCAGAATGTGAATATATAGCTGAGTGCTCTCCCCTTCAAACTAATCATCCTGGGAGGCCAAGCTTTCATTTTCAAAATGCTGACATCACTGAGAACATGCTGGAGCCTCCTAGGAAGTGTCTCCACTCCCCCTGAAAGCTTCTTCTGAATGTCCTCATTGGTGGCAAATCTCCATCCTCAGAGGACAGAATTACCTTTTTGGAAATTGTCAAAAGGTATTAGGAGTAAAATCTGATAATGTAGGTGATCAAGTAGGGTAACATGGAATGGAATAAAAAGCAAAGTTTATCTCCAAAAAGAAATCGCTTGGGGCGCCTGGGTGGCTCAGTCGGTTGGGCATCCAACTTTGGCTCACGTCATAATCTTGGGGTAAGTTCAAGCCCTGCGTCGGGCTCTGTGCTGACAGCTCGGAGCCTGGAGCCTGCTTTGGATTCTGTGTCTCCCTCTCTCTCTGCCCCTCCCCTGCTCATGCACTGTCTCTGTCTCTCTCTCTCAAAAATAAATAATAAAATAGTTAAAAATTTGTTTTTCTTATGTTTCACACACTGGCTCTGAAAGCAGTTCTTACAAAGGACTCCAAAACCAATGGTGCATAATGGCAGGCAGCATGGTGTTATACACTTTCAAATTTGTTACTTTAAAGGACATAACTGGTTGCAACAGCCTCTCCTCTGCTGTCCTGCCTGCCGCTCCCTGGAGGTATATTCAATGAATTTCTATCTTTTTTATAAATAAATATATAAGTAAGTAAGTAAGTAAAGGACAGAATTAACGTGAATTTAAGTTCTGGCTTCTGTAAAACAGCTCATAGTCATAGATCAGAAATCTGACCGTTTCTGTCCTGATAGATGAAATGCTTACGAGCATGGGGCTGGGTTTGGAAGGCTTGCGTTTGAGTCCCAGCATGGCCACTTACTGGCTGTGTGACCTTGGGCAAGTCACTTAACATCTCTGAATCATCATGTCCTCATCTGTAAAATGAGGATGATAATGATCATGCCTTGCAGGACAGTTGTGAGAATTAATGATTTATTAGCATAAAGCCTAGCTCACGGTTCACACTCAGGAAATAAAAGCTACTTGGTAATTATTATCATAGTGACAAGAGCAGCACCAGCAGCAGTGATGTTACATGTAAATATTTAAGAAATTTGTCATTTAACATCCAAGGTTTTAAGAAGTGAATTGTAAATGCTCTTGTATGTCTCTGTGCAGTGGCAGATACATATCACAAGGAAAGTCCAGATAAACAAGTGTTCATTCCTGACTGGAAGGAACATCACCTTTATCAACAGCCTGTGCCTCATCCTGGTATCAGAGTTGCTGGGATGAATCACAGTAAACAGTACCCATCTCACGGTTAGGACTGACTACGGAGAGGTCCCAAGTGCATGCTCTACAAAGCAAATATGATCCCAGTGTGGGTGGAAACAGCAGGTTCCTCAGTGTGGGGGAGTGTCAAACACAGAAGCCCAGACTGGGGGGGGGGGCGCCTCCAGCTGTCCCCCGACATGTCTCCCCAAGGGGGACCAGCACCAGGGTGTGGGTGGGATTGTAGTGACTCAACCTCCAGGGGCCTGATGGCAGTGGTGGTTTCATAGTTGATAGAAACTATGAATCAAGTGAAAAGCTTCAGGGAAAAGTTTAGGTTAGTAAATATATTGAAGAAGGAGAAAGAGACTGCATCAAAAAAATTTAAAAAAAAAGAGATCGGGAAATTAGGCAGAAAAGATCTAATGTTCACAGAATGACTGCTGGCTGAGTGAGAATTGTAGGGCTAAGTTAAAGTTTAAAAGGCAAGGTAAGACTGGGAAATACACTGAGAACAGTCACAGGAGTTAATCTTTCCCTTTCCCCCTGCATTCCCCCATTTACCGTTGAAGTTGAAGAAGGGCAAAGCTTTGAGCCCTCTTTTCTGGAGCAAATAACATCAGAAAACATAGAAAGCTCAGAAACTGGGGAAGCCATAGGGGGCGTCTGTGTGGCTCAGTCAATTAGACTCTCGGTTTTGGCTCAGGTCATGATCTCATAGTTTTGTGAGTTCAAGGCCTGCATCAGGCTCTGAGCATGCTTGGGATTTTCTCTCTCCCTCTCTGCCCCTTCCCCACTCGGTCTCTCAAAATAAACAAATAAACTTAAAAAAATTAAAAGAAAAAAAAAAGAAGAAACTGGGGAAGCCATAAACACTTAAAAACAGCATGACTGGAGTGCCTGGGTGGCTCAGTTGGTTGAGCATTTGACTTCGGCTCAGGTCATGATCTCATTGCTTGTGAGTTCGAGCCCCTCATAGGGCTCTCTGCTGTCAGTGCAGAGCCTGCTTCAGATCTTCTGTCCCCCTCTCTCTCTGCCCCACCCCCGCTGGTTTTCTTTCTGTCTCTCTCAAAATAATTTAATTTAATTTAAAAAAAACCAGCTGTGATACAACCTATGCAGAAAAGGTCTTATAGACAGTAGAGAAGTAAAAGCTGGGGATGACTGAATGACAAAAATATTAGACATGAGGGGTTTAGGATGTATTTGTGTTGAAAATGTTTCTAGCATGAATTATTAAGAGCTAGTAGTGGAGGCAAATATGGAATTGAATTTCTAGCTTTACAAGGACATCTCTAGTAGGACTGCAGAGATAGTTACATATTTTTGACTAAAAAAAATGTGGTGGCAACAAAATCCTTCTTGTTACCAAATATCTAAAAATTCTGGGTAAATTTTCTTTTTAATCTTTTAAAATGCATGACTGAGCTGGAATAAAGTAAAGGAAATCCTCAGAGACCAAAAGTCAAGATGGGGTGCTTGAAAGGACATCACTGCATAAAG
Organism: Panthera uncia; assembly: GCF_023721935.1. NCBI lineage: Eukaryota > Metazoa > Chordata > Mammalia > Carnivora > Felidae > Panthera > Panthera uncia. Next base: position 31,247,363 of record NW_026057578.1, on the reverse strand, counting down.
CTGAGAGCCCTGAAGTCACACACTTGGAGAAAAGATGAACTAGGAAAAAAAAAAAAAAAAGCTTTGCAAAGGGTCCCAATAGGAAACTTGTTTGTCTTGGCTTTGGCCCTGGGTAGAGAAAAGGAAAAAAAAAACAACAAAAAAAAACATCTTTCTGGAGATTTAACTATGAGCCAGACCTCACATGTGTTTGTGGCCTAAATTGAGACTATTTTTGTGGTCTAAAGACCTCCAAGTCAGGAATTTATTTTAGTATATTTCCAGAATAATGTGCCATTATATGTTTAGAAAAGCAGATGAGAATCCTCTCCAGAGGAATGTACCTTCACTCAAATGTCATAAGAAACCCCTCAAATAAAATTCCACTGAATAGGAGCTCACAATAAAAATGGTACTCACAAAATACACACTGAAAACAAGGCACTGGAGCCAGCCTCAGATTGAGACTCACAGAAACTTTGGATACCAGTTAATGGTCACAGAATATAAAACAAGTACGTTTACTATGTCAAAGAAATAAAATAGGGGGGCCCCTGGGTGGCTCAGTCAGTTGAACGTCCGACTTTGACTCAGGTCATGATCTCGCGGTTTGTGAGTTCGAGCCCTGTGTCGGGCTCTGTGCTGACAGCTCAGAGCCTGGAGTCTGCTTCAGATTCTGTGTCTCCGTCTCTCTCTGCCCCTCCCCTGCTCATGCTCTGCTCGCTCTCTCTCTCTCTCTCTCTCTCTGTCAAAAATAAACATTAAAAAAAAAAAGAAAATAGGAAATAGAAAGTTTGAGTTAAGAACAAGAGACTACAAAAAAATAAGCAGGTAAATTAGAAAAAGAAACAAAAATAACTTAGAAAACTAGAAAATTATAATAGGTATTTATCCCTCTGTAGATGGGTAAAACAGATTAAACACCAGTGGAAAGAGAATTAGAGAATAGAAATCAGATTTGAAGATATTACTCAGAATTTAGCAGAGAGAGACAAAGAAATGGAGAAAACAAAACAATTAAGAGATACATAAGTCAAAGTGAAATGGTCCAACATGCACCTAATTCGAATTTCAGAGATAAGAGAGGGAATGGGGGAAAGACAATGCACAATGAGTTAATGGGTGAAGATGTTCTACAACTGGTGAAAGCATGAATTGTCCAGTTTAGCAATCACAGGGTTTTGCAAGCAGGATAAATAAAAAGAACCTTATTGCTAGGCATGAGATAAAACTGCAGATTATCAAAGGCAAAAACAAAAATTCTAAAATCACCCAGTAAGAAAAGACAGATTGCCTATAAATGAATGACAATTAAGTTGATGGTTGATGTCTCGACAGCAGCAATAGAAACAAGAAGGCAGGGGAAGTTCTAACCTAGGGTCACTAAGGAAATGGTGAGGAAATTAAGACATTCTCTTACCTGGCCAGATCAACAGAATAATAAATGTCATAGCCAGACTGCCTTCCTGTCCAAAGTTTATTCTTTTAAGAATGCTCAAAATGGACAATATTCATATCACCTAAGTCAATTTATGGAGATTTTTCCTGAAGGCAGAGAAATGAGCTACATAGAATCTTCATGTTTTCTATTCCTTTGGTGATGGGAGTCTATTTAATTCACTAATAGGGTCCCAGCTATCCTTGAAACAGGGTCCCAATGCTAGACCTTGATCCCAAATCACACGTGATCACCTTAAAAGTATAATTCATGTCCACCTTATATTTTGTTTCTGAAAGTTTCATTCTGTAATGAGCCAATTATGCAAAACAATTCAACATCAAAGTTGTTCTAGTTGGTTTTATAAAAAAAGGCAGATGCTCTCAATGTTTTGCTGATGACATTTTCTCTCTCTGTAATCAACTATTTCCATTTGCTTTTCATATAATTACTAACTTTATCTTCCTAACTCAGCTCATGCCTGCTGCTCTAGTGGCCTCAGCCTTGCAATTTTAATTATGCAGTCATTGGCTCCAAACACTCTTTTGAAAAAAAAGGAAAATAATTATTTTTACTTTCATGATATTCACTCTCTTGGAAGAGATCACATGAAAGAAGCTGTATAGGTTAGTTTTAAGAAAGCAGTTAAGCTTTCTTTTAGTCAAAAAACTGTGCCAATCACTTATAAGAAGATAAACAGAGTCAGAGGTTTTGAATCACAAAGTTACCACTGATAATATTTACTGCCTTATTGATATTTTGCGATTTTCTCTTATTTAATTAAGTGAAATTAATTTCACTTCATGTATAAACAAAATCGTTTTCTGCCATAAATCTAGAAAGGACAACAAACTTGTAGAGGACTATGAAAAATAAAAGGGAAAAGTAACCTGATTATACTGATTATTCCAGAGGACTAAATTTTTTTTGACCTCTGAGTGGCAAAATCTCAAATGCATTTGAAACTTCAGCTTCTAAAAAAAAGCTCCCTCAAATCCATACACACAATAAATCTTTCATGAACACTTCTGTTTCTCTGTATCTTGACCTGGGTAGTGGTTAATTGGGTGTATACATATGGAAAAATCCACCAAGCTATAACACATAAAATTTGTGTACTTTACTTTATGAAAATAGTATCTCAATTAAGAAAATATCTACACACACACACTCCCTGTCTCCAGTAAGTCCCAGAGGTGGCACAGAAATTAAGTTTTTTAAAAAATGTTCTCAGATAGGGGCACCTGGGTGGCTCAGTCGGTTAAGCATCCGACTCTTGATTCCAGCTCAAGTCATGATCTCATGTTTCTTGGTTTCAAGCCCCAAGTTGGGTTCTGTGCTGACAGCACCGAGCCTGCTTGGGATTTGCTCTCCCTCTCTCTCTGCCCCTCCCCACTTCACATGCTCTTTCTCTCTCAAAACTAAATAAACATTAGGGGCATCTGGGTGGCTCAGTCGGTTAAGCGTCCGACTTCGGCTCAGGTCATGATCTCGCTGTCCGTGAGTTCAAGCCCTGCACCAGGCTCTGTGCTGACAGTTCAGAGCCTGGAGCCTGCTTCAGATTCTGTGTCTCCCTCTCTCTCTGCCCCTCCCCCACTCACACTCTGTCTCTTGCTCTCAAAAAAAAAAAAAAAAAAAAAAAGATTCCCAGAAGGTTCTAATGTTCAGTTAGGTTGGTAACCACTATCCTAGAGCAGCTGGGGCAACTCTTGATTAGCATAGATTTTCAGCAAATATTTGTTTCAATGAATGTATGAATAAATGAATGAATGAATGAATGAACGAACCAACAAGCTAATAAATATCTGGTTATTATGGTTGTAGGTGTACCATTGACTAGGGCCAGAAAAAGTCCTAGGCACGTTTAAAAAAGAAAAAGCACACCAGATGTTCTAAACACTGTAAATGCTTTCTTATTAACTCAACAACTCGATAAGGTAAGTGGACTGTTCTTACTCTTCAGGTGCAGCTGATGTAAATCACTTTGGCTACTTAAGAAGTATACCAGGGGCGCCTGGGTGTCTCAGTTGGTTAAGCGACCGACTTCGGTTTAGGTCATGATCTTGCAGTTTGAGCCCCGTGTCGGGCTCTGTGCTGACAGCCAGAGCCTGGAGCCTGCTTCGGATTCTGTGTCTCCCCCTCTCTCTACCACTCCCCTGCTCATGCTCTGTGTCTCTGTCTCTCAATAATAAATAAACATTTTTAAAAAATGAAAAAAAAAGGTATACTATAGTATATATTGCTGTTGGAAGGGCTGCACAAATGGACTCTAGGCTGAGCTTTTACAAATTACTACTCAAATCAGCCAAAGAGGCTGCTGGCTCTATCATTATTTGAAAGCTAAACAATTAGAGAGCTGCTACAGATGCTGCTCCAAGTTAGTTTCTGCTACAACCTGGAAGCTTCCCAATCAGGAAGCCATCACTAAAGTTGCTAGTTCCAGACCATGCTGCCTCTGCCATTACCCACCCCAGCCAAAAATGAATGTCCCATGCCCCATCCCTCTTCCCACATAATCTAGGTCTGAATCCACATGTTTATGGGAATGCATTTGATTAGCAGATCTAACTCACATCCAGAATACTAGCTATAAGAGATTCTGAAAGGGGGAACTTCCATACTCTGTAAGAAGAGGAGGCTGGAATAGGCATTGAGTGAGCTAACTGATACACTCATGAAGAATGACACTGAGGCATGAAGATTAAGAAACTTGGTCAAAGACACAGAGCTAGTAAGGAGCAAGATCAGGATTCAAACTCAGGAAGTATGGCCCCAAACACTAAGAAGGCACATAAGAGTATAATGATATGGTGCACAGGCAAGCTCATGGCTGTGGGGCCTCCAGTCTTGACGTACAAATTTTCGTGCTTATGTCACAACGAGCAACTTTCGATCGACTGTACTCATTGATCCTGACATCGCCTCTAGAATTTTAGGTCTCACAGTTTCTCATCTTCAAAATTCAAAAATATATTAATTTACTTGACCATTTTATTTTTGGTTTGGGAAGTGTTCTCAAGTGTTGACAAGGGAGGGTTGTCGAAAAGTTTCTATGACCAAATAGTGACCTACGACATCCATACCCAGGCTTCAATAACCGGGCTTCCAGCTGCAGCTCCTCACATTAGTTCCATGGTACAAATTAAAAGAACATCTACAAGTATCCTGAAGTTATTTCAGGACTTTCTAATGGAACATCTTGTTAATTCCACTTTCATCATAAAGTCTGGGAAACTATGTTGATGTCATAGAATGATGGTTATTTAGCCTCTTCTTGGAAAGCTACTACATAGCTCTTATGAAGTGGAAATCTTAAGACTAAAGCTTGTGATGTGTTCTCTGTTATCTGAAACTGTATTTCCACACACGCTTAATACAGTTTGGCCTCTCAGTCTATCTACCTATTTATCTATCTATCTACCTACCTACCTATCTATCATCTTTCATCTATCTCTCCATCCATCCATCCCTCCCTCCCCCTACTCACCCATTGCTCTATGCAAATGACCCAGATAACAGAATAAAAACATTAAACTGTATCCAAAATAAATATATCAATAAATACAAAGATTGAGAGGAGTGAGAAGGGTCAGTTCCAAATAAGATGGAAATGTTGAAAGCTCCCCACAAAGACAATGTGTCAGCTATTTTTAAATGATTATAATTTTGAACAGAGATCCTTCTAGGAGCAGGGGAAAGAGAAAATGCTTCATTTGACATGACAAGCTATAAATTGCAAATCTGCCAGTTTGGGAAGGGTAAATATTTGCTGAAGATTAAGTGCATGGCAGAGGGATGTCATTAAACCTACAGTAATTAAAAAGTTCAATTTAGTGCCACGTGCATCTACTCCAGTTTTAATGAGCATACAGCCGCAACAACCCCGAGCCATAGTCCAATCTACCTCCATGGTGTAGAAAGAAATGATAAATGTCTTCAGCATGACTTCCAACAAAGTGAGTCTGAGTTAATTACTCTGTGTGCAAGTGAAAATGGACTTGGTTAAACAAATGGGCCTACCAGCCAAGGACATCAGCCACATGCTGGACTAAATTTCATATTAATCAAATACACATCAAACTCTATCAGAGACATGTGCACAGCCAGAGGGCTGCTTGAAGCTTATATTTTAATTCCTAACTAATTTTTGGTTATCAAAGTAATATATGCTCATAGCTTTCAAAAGTCAGATGAGGCTAAAAGTCTTACAATGAACAATAGTGCTCTGTCTCCCCCAGCCTCCTTCCCATTCCTTAGTCTACGTCTCAACTTGCTATTCCCTCTCGTTTTAAAAATTCTGTATATCTAATTAATATAACAATAATGTAGTTTATCGGTTTTAGACGTCCTATGTTCATATCCACATTCTATGTTCATATCCTCAGGCCTCAGGTGCACACTCATACACGCACACGTACACAGAGGCTTACCTTCCCCCATTCTCTAAATACAGTTATGTTGATTTTTTATTAAAGCCACAGTCAGTGTTTATGTTATTATAACTATATAAAGTTGATCACTGCTAAATGTAGTAAGAGAATGTTTCCTTTATTGTACAATATTATTGTTTTTGTAGTTAATAGTTCTTTTTTTCTGCATTTGCTTGATTGGCTTTGTAACCATCTCTAACTCTACCCACACCCTCAAAGAGCCTCTTGGTATCATTTTTCCTGTGTCAAACTGGCAGGACAGCCTCTTGATTCCCCAGCACTCCTGGTCACCTCCCCCTGAGAGCCCTCCACCTTTCTGCTGCCATTGACTAGGTTGCTCTCCAGGCCTGCTCCCCAGCTATTGGCTTAGGTGTCCCCTCTGTCACTCTCACTCTCCTGAATTACTTGTATTATTTCCATGATGATTTCCTCTGCCCCATTTTCTGTTTTGTGCATGTGTACATGTGTGGGTGTACGTATTTCTTCTGTTTCATCATTGTCTCTGTTTCTTCCAAGTTCTTCATTTCTTATTAGTCTGAGTCTCTATGTGTTGTGATGGAGGATTCCTGCAAATATCTGGTGATTTTTGGCTATGTGTTCATAATTTCAGGGTGTGGCATGAAAATCTAATGTCCAGCTTATAGGTTGGTGGGCTTTGTATAAGATGACTGATAATTCATTCAGGTTTTCCAGAGAGGGATCCCCTCATCTCCAAACTGGCCAGAACAATGAATGAAGACACTGTTTTGTTTTTTAACTTTTTAAAGTTTTATTTATTTTGAGAGAGAGCGAGCATGAGCAGGGGAGGGGCACAGAGAAAGGGAGAGAGAGAGAATCCTAAGCAGTCTCTGCACCGTCAGCACAGAGCTTGACGTGCGGCCAAACCCATGAACCATGGGATCATGACCCGAGCCAAAACCAGGAGTTGGACACTCAACCGACTGAGCCACCTGGGCGCTCTGAAGATCCTGTTTTAGACAGGAAGGTCCAGAAAGTCCTCTTGGAAGAGGTGGCGTTTAACAAGAGCCATGAATGCAACAAGGAAGGAAGCAATGCCAGTATCTGAGCAGCTAAGTTCCAGACAGAGGAAACAGAAGATCCCTGAGATGGAAACAGGTTTAACAAGGATAAGAACCAACCAGGAAGCCAATGGGGCCGGAGCCCATGAGCAAAGAGGAGACAGAAGGAACCATGTGCATTTATAATGTATGGAAACAATTTTCCACATAGACCTTGTTGCAGACTTTAAAAGCCTAATATTAAAATATTTAGCAATATCTTATAAAAATGAATTTGAATCATTTTTACAGTATTTGACATCAAACAAAAAAAATCACTATGACTTGCCTTTTGTGTTTAATCAGGCAGGCTAACGGTTATGTGAAATTATTTATCACTTTTCAACCCTGTGAAGACTGTGGAAAACAAAAAAAATCTATACCTCATAAACACGCTAGAGACTCTGAATAAGATAGAAATCTGTGCACAAGTCTGAGCTAAATCAAAGGAAGCAGCTCATGTTGTTGAGAGAAATCAAAAGCATAAAAAAAAAAAAACCAAGGAGTTGCCAAGGCAACGAAAAAATCATTCGACAGAAAATACAGTTTCCATCTTAAGCACATTCACACTGAGAAGCCAAGTACCTTCTGGCCCTGCTTTGGGGGTTTTATGTAACCTTTATCCAGTCATTTGTGGAGATGGGGCAAGACTTGAGAAGCCACCGCACTGGGACCTTGGTCAAAGCTGGACAGGCGGGCAACTCACCAGTAAAAAGCCAGTCAGGAGAGTGATGGTAAACCCAGTGGTTCGCAGACTAAGTCACGAGAACCCTTTTCTTCTCTTGAAATCATTCTGTCACTTTTCCTATATCCTCCAATTTTACAGAGCTCCCATTTATGAGCTAGACCCAATGGTTATTGAGAGACTAGAAGGTCACAGATCTGGCTGGAGGGCTTCCAAATCCTTCCCCCTGAATTTCTGTAATTTCAAAGAGTGACTCAGAGCTGACTTTAAACACCATCTGTGCTCCTCACTGGGCATCCTGCTCAAAGCCTGGCCACTTGCACACTGCCAAATATGGTCTCAACTCTCCCTTGGCTGGCCTTCTCTACCTGGAGACTCCACTGCTCCTGGGGGACCCTGTGCCCATGCCCCTCCCCGCTGTTCCCCAGGTGGAGCTGGCTGGGCCCTCCCCCAGGGCCCACAGTGCTCAGGACATGGTATTCGGCGTCTCCTTCCTTGCACTACTAAAAGCTTGTGTGTGGCTGTTTTCATGTCCGATTGTGACTTCCTAGACATGGGGTCCCTGTCCTATCTTTAGTGGGACACCAGGGCTGAGGCAACTGGTTTTAGTGAACCAGAAAAAATGAATTAATATCCTGCTCTAGGTTTTAATGTGGAAGGACGCATTAAATCACCATCAACACAACTAGCATGAAGCATCTGAAAGCTGGTAGGTGGTAGAGGGAGGCAGCGTGTCTGGTCCCAGTTCAGGCCCTTGCTGGTGAGACCACTGACCTCTCCTTTTCCGAATAGTATCTGCAGAACACCACCTGCGTCCTGAGAGATGGCAGCAGGTGTTCATGAAAAGGGGTACTTGGTTTTCAATAAGTTCAAGATGGGAGGGTTGAAACATTAACCGGATTTATTTTGCCATAGACCTTTGCACAGTGGTACCTCACCCACAGAACTGGAGGAGGATGAAATGAAGCAAAATGGGGAAGCATGACTGAGTGCTTGATAAATGCTAACTGTTGTTTTCATTATTGTTACCCTTCTCATCCATCTATACTCAGTAGATTTTTCTTCATAATGACTACACATTACTTTTAATTTAAAAATGAGAAAGCCAAAAAAAAAAAAAAAACCCAAGAAAGCTATTTTACTCAAAGAATTAGTCAAATTAGAACACAACCCAGCTGGATAAGTCTGTAATATATATATATATATATATATATATATATATTTTTTTTTTTTCTGTATCATGATAGAAATGATCCTGTTCCCAGTTATTCCTCTGTATAAAAGTTATAAACTGTTAATTTCTCCATCAAAAAATTTTTTTTAACTTCAGAAACTCATGTTTGAAGAAAAGGACTCACAGGATAGGAGAACCACTCACCCAGAGGCAGAAAGGCTCCACCATACATACACCTCCCTCCTGGCAGGCAGCTTGGTTCTGGGCCTCCAAGAGAAGGCTCGGACATGGGTGGGAATTGCCCATTTGCTTTCCCAAACGTTGAGCACTGCCTTTCCAATACGAACATAAACATCACGTCTTGAACGTGAACTTGCCCTCAGCAGGTATCTGCATTCCAAGGGTCACCAACTTGAAGGGTATCAAGTATAAACACATGTGAAGTCCTGTCTCCTCAAGGCCGAGGACAGCAGGGGCATCTTATAGGAGGATTATAGAGCCACTTCAGGTAACTGAACATAGGCCAAGAGTTAGTCAAGATGGAAACGGTAAAGGTGCAAATCCAAACTATGTCCATTCTCTTCTCTTTTCTATAACTATTTTGGTAACTAGATTTTCTAAAATTATTCTCTCTCTCTCTGTTTCCTGTCTCTGTCTCTCTGTCACACATGCACACTATAGAGCAGGGGACTCCCTTTAGATGGATTCTGATCAGGACAATCATTTATAGCAACACAGTTAAGTACAGGCTTAGATATAATGCAAATGTCACATGGAGTCCAACCAGAGCAGAGCTGAACAAACAAAACAATGTGCCTATTAAGCTGTTTTAAAGGTCAAGAGAAACAGACTGTCAGTATTATGGGGGTGATTTTTCTTCTTACCAATGAATAATCTCATTTAAATGAGTATTATTTAAATACTTCAGGATTCTAAAGAGAAACTAGGGACAAAGCTTTGAGGAGTCTGGAGGAAAAGCTGGAAGTCAAGAAGGAGAGAAGCACAGGAGTCTATTTTAGGAGAAAAAGCAAGAGTGCAAACACCACATGGCGTGTATACCCGGGCACATGACAGATGGGGAGCTCCAGGTCATGACAAGGAAGACAGGCGTGTCAGCCACACAGAGCTGATGGAGGGAAGGTGATCACCCTCTGGTTCCAGAAACAGAAAGAACAGCTCAGCCCAGGACAAAAGCCCAGAAATGGCTACCTGGAGAGGCAACTCTTTTGTTCAGATTCTCAGGCAGAGAAATAGGATTCATGGGATTTTCAGGGTCTGAGAGATGTTGAAGTCTAAGACATTTAAAAGCTCTCATCCTGCTTTTGGGATGAGATTGAGGACAGTAATATTAGTAAACATAATAGTTCTATCCTGGAAAAAACTCTAAGTTCTTTTTAGAGATTTGGAGTATAATGCATGCACCAGCCAAGCTAATCTAAAAAGCTTAAGCAGGGGATAAGAGAAGCCTGAGTTACATCTTCTGTTATATTATTCTGTAGCAAGGCATGAGAGCCCGGCTCTTAAGCTAAGTCACACTTTCATATATGGAGAGTAAGGAAAACTGAGGCAGTAACACACCTAGTTTCTAACCTACCTGAGTACCCTTTAAAAATGTGAAGCAGTAAAAAAAAAAAAAAAAAAAAAAAGTGGAGCAGTTTCTATCCTGGATTCACTCCCATCCCTCTCCAGAAATGAAAGAAAGCAGCGGGGAGGGGAGGGAGCATGAAAGCAATGGCATTATAGCAAAAGCAAAAGAAAAAACACAGCAGAACAGTAAAAGAGTTTTTCTTCAGAGTAGGAAGTATTATGGGTGTTTCTCTTTTACTTCTGTGTGCTTTTTCATAATTTCCAACCATGTAAACAAGAAAATGTTAAAGAGAGAGAAAAAGATATCAAAGGGATTTGAGAAATCAAATTGAGATGATTCAAAGCAACACAATTATTGCCACTTAATCTACCCCCAAAACCAAGAGCACACGGTACACACTGTATGTTAGCCAATTTGACAATAAATTATATTAAAAAAAAAAAAAAAAGCAAATGCTTGCTCTGCCTTAGGCAGAGCCTCTGTTCATCTTCTTGTGTCTTCAAGAGCAATGGTCATTTGTCAGATATTTATCAAAGGTCCACAAATGCCTGACCCTGGATGGAGAAATGAAAGGTGGAGCTGGTGGCCTTGATAAACTCGCAGTCAAGAAAGAATCAAAAGAAACAAAACGCCTAGAGTACTATTGACTTCTAACCCAGTTCCGATGGTGGCTGTGATCAGAGCTTATAAGAGAACAGAGGTCAGAGGTGCCATAAAGATTTCCCTGAACTGGAACACCAGAGCTGGCCCCTAAAGGAACTGGGGGTTTGGATAAGCTCCCATGGTTCTCCGCAAACAAAATCATGGCTAGGTTGAAGTGTCCCATTCATTTGGTTTCATTTGGTAGATAATATGGTTCTGCCTAAAGACAGTGCAGTACAGGACTTGTGTGCCCTTGAACCTTTGTCAGAGTTGCACTGTATACTGTGCCTTTCTAATGAGTCAGCTTGGAAAATTACAGCAATGTCCAATTTGCAAGTTGATATATTTGTAACTTTTTATTAAATTATAATATCATATAAAAAAGTGCCTAAATAATGGCTCTGCTACTTTTCACAAACTGAACAGACCCAGTTTAACCAGCACCCAGATTACGAAACAGAGCAGTGCCAGAAGCCCAGGAGCCCTTCTCGTGTCCCCCTTCCGGCAACTACCCTTCCAACAGTTACTGCCTTTTTGACCTCTAACACCTAGATTGCTTTGTCTGTTTTCTGCTGCAAGCAGATGGAATTATACAGTGGGTACTCTTTGGCATCTGACTTCTTCCACTCAACCCTATATTTTTGTGAGACTCATCTCACTGTTATATAGGGTAGCAGTTTGTTCATTTTCAACGATGTATGGTATTCCACCACATGAATACATAACCACTTATTTCTCCATTCTACCGATGATGGGCATTTAGGTAGGAACTAATTATGGCTGTTATAACTGGCACCACTATGACTGTTTCAGGGCACGTCTTTCCATGAACATAAGAATGCATTTCTGTTAGGTATGTTATCTGGGAGCAGAAATGCTGGATTGCAGGATATCAATGTTTGGCTTTTGGAGATATTGCTTATCTGAGTATTAAGGGCCCATCACTGCTTTTGCCTGTTTCTGGCTCTAATTAGGATGCTCTATATCAAACCTGGTCCAAATCTGACCTTCTGTCATGTAAGATTGAGAGCTCTCAAACCATTTTATTTTCATCACCTTAAAAATATTATCTTCAGGGGTGCTTGGGTGGCTCAGTCGGTTGAGCATCTGACTCTTGATTTCAGCTCAGGTCATGATCTCAAGGCCATGAAATCAAGCTCTATGCTGTTAGCGCAGAGCCTGCTTGGGATTCTGTCTCCTTTCTCTCTGCCCCTCCCCCTGCTCATGCTCTCTCTCTCTCAAAATAAATAAATAAATAAATAAATTTAAAAAAATTATCTTCAAGATATTGCCTATGCGTATTTTTTTCCTAAAGTAAAGGCTGATAACCAGAAGGGTGGAAGAAATTATATTGTAGTTAAAGGCAAATTATATTATGAAGGACAAGCTGTCTAGTAAAACACAACTTAGAACTGCAACTATCTTCAAAATAAATCAATCATTTATATAAAACCAACCACTCACTGGTAAATTAATGAAAAATATAACAGTGTTGAGCTTTTAATTGCTTCTGTCACAAAACCCCCAAACTTAAACGTCCATTATCAGGCAGAAAAGAGGCAACTAGTTTACAACAGAAGCATCAGTAAAACCTGTTACAACATGGCCCCACAGTTAATATTCTCCAAGTTTATGAAGTACATCTGTCCAATTTTTTCAGGTTTTCACTTTAGACAATCCAACTTAGTCCCTCTAAAACTAACCGCTTTTTTTTTTTTTTAATCAGGATCTTTTTCTAATATCTCCAGTATATAAGCTTTGTAAAGAGTCCTGTTATCTCAAACCTCAAGTTTAATTTCCTCTCCAGAACATTTTTTTTTTCAGAATATTAAACGTCAGAAAAACGGCAGATGAAAAGATTACTGAGCAATGATAGAGCTTAAATAAATTAAGGCTCCCAGGCTGTGTTGCTACTTCCCGTTTCCAAAAAGTAATCTTTTTTGAGGATATTAAACATCATCATTTGTGACCTTTAAAGAGAACTCCCTGAAGTCATTCATTGATAATAAAATCTGGTTAGACTGTCACAATAGTCAATAAGATAAAATGATGCCAATTTTCAATTACAAGACTTGATAATGCCCTATGACACATTTTCAAGAATAGGTTTGAAATGGCCCAAATAACAATCAAATATATTTTATTTGGCACCATCAGATTAATAAACTACAAATAAACACAATCAGGGGAGAAATGAGAAATAGGATAATTTCAGAAAAAACAATTCCCCCAAACACATTATATTCCCTATGGAGTTTGAAGGAAAAGGGAATTTGCCCTTGGTACAAGACTGCTCCTGTACAAGTGGAAAGGGTGGCTGCTGTAATGATGAGGGGGGAGGATCATAAAGAAATGACCCCTTCGAGGCACAAGAAATGACTTGAAGGGTATGAAACTAGAATCCCCACTCTGCTGGACTCTTTTTTTTTTTTTTTTTTAATTTTTTTTTTATTTTTTAATATATGAAATTTACTGTCAAATTGGTTTCCATACAACACCCAGTGCTCATCCCAAAAGGTGCCCTCCTCAATACCCATCACCCACCCTGCCCTCCCTCCCACCCCCCATCTGCTGGACTCTTGAAGTTATGACATGTCATGGGTATTATGACCAACACATTTATTCATTCAACAAACATTTGTGAAGGATCTAGTGTGTACCATATACTGTTCTAAGGTTTGGAGATGTTGTGAAGAACAACACAGATATGGTCCCTGTCCTCATGGACCTAAAGATCTAGAAGATCTAGAAGGAATAAATGACTACAAAGATAAATTCTAAACAGTGACGTATAGGGTGCCCCCAAAGAATATGACAGCAACTAAAGCTGGATGCGGGGACAGGGGGTCAGAGAGTGACTTGGTTATGCACAACATATGATACAGTTAGCCAGTGTTAAATATGTTGAATCCAGGGGTGACTGGTGGCTCAGTCAGTCAAGCGTCTGACTCTGGATTTTGACTCAGGCCATAATCTCACACTTCCATGGGATCGAGCCCCATGTCAGTCTCTGCACTGAGAGCACAGAGCTGTCCCTCTCCAGCTCGTGGGTGCTCTCCCTCTCTCTCTCTCAAAAATAAAGAAACTTAAAGAATTAAAAAAAAATCTGAATCCATTATTCATAACTAACACCACCTTTAGCCGCGTTAAGTGGTATTTATTGCATCTTTCCAACTAGTCGTTTCAGTGCAATTGACTTTTTGAGCATTTTTATTTCAACCACTTGGAGGCACCACAAAGGAATGCAGAGAAGAGTATGGCACAGTCTCTCCTCAAAGAAAGGGTGATCTAGGGGCACCTGGGTGGCTCAGTCGGTTGAGCGTCCCACTTCGGCTCAGGGCATGATCTCACAGTCCATGAGTTCGAGCCCCACATCAGGTTCTGTGCTGACAGCTCAGAGCCTGGAGCCTGCTTCACATTCTGTGTCTCCCTGTCTCTCGGCCCCTCCCCTGCTCATGCTCTGTCTCTCTCTGCCTCTCAATAATAAACATTGAAAAAATCTTTTTTAATAAAAAAAAAGAGAGGGTGATCTAGTCTATAGAGGAGGCAGTCCCACAGGTAAGGCTCTAAAGCACATGCAGTGCAGCAGGGATACATGCAGAGCCAGCCTAACAGGCAACCTAACAGGAGGCAGTGAAGACTGCAGAGAGCAAGGGTATCTGGACTGGATACTGTAAGCATGCTGCACTTCTCCAGGCCTAGAAGGAGGGAAGGGCACCCTGTGACAAGTTGAAGAGCGGCACAGAGGTCGGGTGTGTTTGCTGAGCCGCCTGCAGACTGGCCATGTGGCAGGGTTAGAGACCACAGCGGTAGGTACCGGGCAGAGCTCCACGAGGAGCGATGTATGAAGGCCAGACCGCCGGGGGCCATGACTCTAGCTGAGTGGGGGCCGCAGACCAGGGCCTCAGGGCAGTAGGCTGGTATTTTCCCCCTCTCCTCTGGTCTAAATCCACTCTCCAGCTGGCTCTGCCCTGCTCTGCCCTGGGAGGTGACTCCATGCACTGCAGGCACGGATGAGTGTCTTTGCTCTCCGTCTTGGAGCTGAGAACCAGGGGGTGGCGCTTGGCAGGAGAATCAAGGAGAGAAAAAGGTGAGGTCAGATTCCTTACCTCCCTGCTTGTCTTCCAGGGCGGTTGCCATGGGCTGGCTGCATCCTTCTACCAAGCTCGCTGGCCCCTGCCAGGCAGCCCTCTCCACACAGCTCCTGTGAGCATGCTCTCTCGGGGTTGCCAAGGCCTGGGCATTGTGCTTCCCCTGTGGTCTCCTCATGCATGCTCACACCTTTGCCCGTGCCCTCTTTATTAAGCTTTCCTCAAATTACCTGGTTGGACAGTGTTATCTGTGCTGCCCCTAGGACCTGAACAGAAACAGTCACGCAGCGAAGATTTCAGGGAGGAGGTGCTGGTGGAAGCATGAGAGGTAAATGCAGACAGGGAGTTGCCTGTGGGAGAGATGGGGAAGGGAGTGCGGAAGGTCATGGTGATGGGGGAGGTGGTGTGACAGACTAGCCACAGACTACAGCACTTATGAGAAACCTACCCCGTGCCAGGCGCCATTCCACAGGCTTTAACATAACTCACTGAACTCTTGAAACTTTCTTGTGAAGCATCCCCTTGAATGGGTGAGGAAAATGAGGCCCAGAGAGGCCCAGTGAGTTTCTCAAGGTTCCAGCTACTTATGTGGTGGAGCTCAGATTCAAACCCAGGGAGGTCTAGTACCAGAGTCCAGTTCTCAGCCTCTGTGCTAGACTGACCACTCTGGCTGGGGCAAAGAAGGGGCCTTCAGCATTTACGACTTTGCAGAAGGCAAGACACTGGTGATGAAATTCTTGGGACAGACACATGTGTAGATTGCTGAAGTAAAGCTGTTTGAAGAAAATCTTGCTACCCTACACAAACTCTGCCTCAGTGACAATGCAGAATCATGTAAAGGTATCAGAATGGAAGAAATCCTAAAAAAAAAAAAAAACCAAAAAACAAAAACCAAAAAACATACCCAAACAAATTACAGTCACTCATGCTATAAAATTACACTTATATTCCTAAGAAACATTATCAAAAAACATATACAAATAGTTACTTCAAGACGGGAAAAGGAGGACTATGGTTACAGAGGATTGATAAAGCTAAATAATTTTTCCTGTAGGAGCTTTGATAACAAAGAGTTTAATTACTTTTTGTCGCCATCTGAAAATAATAAATGGCTTGATCACAGACCAACAGAAGAGAACCGTGAACAGCACAGAAACATAACCTGCTGTCAAGTTCACACCCACTGACGATAAAGAAAAGCCCAGGGCTCCCTCCGATGGTGCCTAAATCACAACCCCTAGTGGCCCAGAAAATGCAAACCATGCTTCCCACATGGACAGGTGCATAATAACCAGTTCTTGAGATGAAAGGTTCTGCCACAAGGAAAATATCCATCAGTGATGTTTGTACAAGGTCTCTTGCAGCAGATAAGATCATGAAAAGCACAGTGTTCTGGAAAATGAGGAGGAAAATGAGAGACAGGTGACAACAGCACGTGCCTCCGTTATGGTTTTAAATGGCACCTCACCTTCCTAACTGAGGCTGTCTGTCTTCCTTTGGCCAGCCGAGCCAGGCCATCATGTTCCTATGAATATCAGAAATAGCTTCCACAGCAATCACTTTCCTTTCCTTCAGAAGAAAGACAGGAAGGGAAACGCTCCCTGAGTCAGACTCCTATATTTTTCATTTGCACTGTGGGCTGCCAAGCGTGCCAGCCCTGCCGAGGCTGTATTGAGGAATCCGATAACAAGCTCCTAAAACACCGGCTGGGGGCCTGCAGCCACATGGGGGGGGGGGTGTTGCATAACAGCTAGAACTGTACTGACCAGCCCCTGCCTTATTCCGTTCTTCCTGAATATCCTCTTGCTGGGTCCCACGCATGGTAGAGACAGGACTACAGAGAATGGTTCATTTCCACAGTTGGTCACTCCACATCCAGGGCAGGCTGCCGTGATTGTGTGAACGCTCAGCTTTTCCATGCAAGAGGGGTGGCCGGAGATGACACTTGTTAATCAGTGACGTTCCATCCATTCGTACAACAGGAGCCAAGAAAAGCTGGCGCTATGGCGAGTATTTATCCTTTCATTTGTTTTAAAGGAGTGCACCCTCTCTTTTGGGTACAGCAGAAGGAGAGATTTGATGAAGCACTTTGGAAGGGACGTGGCTTAGCTAAATGTGCTGTTAATTTTTGTAAGTTCCCATTTTTCTGATGCCTCAACACCCCCCCACAAGCATGCTGTGAGCACCTGCCCAGGCAACCAGGTACACCAGTGTGATAAGGCTGGTCCCTGCTACAGCTCCTCTTCTTTCTCCCCCCTGACTCTGACCAAGTGACACTCAAACACACCAGTAAAATGCCCTCCCACCTTTGCTGGTCGACCCCTCCGTGACCACCACAAAGGCACTTGCCCTGGGGTGTGCTCCCCCACAGCCTGGTTGAGTCTTCTCCCTGGCTGCTCCTCCCACGTGGCTCCCCTTCCTCTAGGCCCTGAGAGTACAATAGACCCTTTCATCTCATAGGCCTCTCTGTAATTTCTGTGGCTGTGCTGGAATCATCCTTAAAGACCCCATAAGGGAGAGGAGCCTGGGTGACTCAGTCAGCTGAGCATCTGTCTGGCATCTGTCTGACTCTTGATTTTGGCTCAGGTGACGATCGTAGGGTCATGGGATCGAGCCCCAAGTTAAGCTCGTATTGGGCTGCATGCTGAGCACAGAGCCTGATTAAGATTCTCTCTCTACATCTGCCCCTCTCCCCTGCTCATACGTGCTCTTTCTCTCTTTCTCAAATAATAATAGTAATAATAGTAATAATAAAAAGATCCACAATGGGAGACTTACTCCCCCACTTAGTCCAGTGGTTTTGGAAAGGAAGCTAAGGCCTCTGATGACCGTGAAGATGGAGATATGTATACAGGCCACAGGGATTGATCCACAATTTTTGGTTTGAAAAATGCAATCTGAACATTAGGATTTGGAAAAGGCAATCTAAATTTTAGGATCTTCAAATAAAATTGGAAAGACACAAGCTCCAGTCCACATTGCAGAAAACTGGAGATTTCATCAGAAAATTGTTCCTGGATACTAGATACATTTTTCCCTTAAAAAATGCAAACTTCATGGGGCACCTGGGGGGCTCAGTTGGTTAAGCCTCCGACTCTTGATCTCAGCTCAGGTCTTGATCTCAAGGTCCTGAGTTCAAGCCCTGCGTTGGGCTACTAAAAAAAAAAAAAAAAAATGCAACCTTCATGACAACTGATGAACCAGCTGTACTGATATATTAGGTGCAAGTTGTAAAGCAAAATAGCTATGTGTTGTGCTTGGTTAACAAATGTATAATTGTAGCCCTTTCGCGTGATCGAATTCAAGCTGTTTATAAAAAACAAAAAATGCTAGTGGAGAAAACTGCCTTCCTGATAGAAATATAGAATAGCAAGGTTGATGGATATCACAAATAAAGAATCCAATTCTTTACATAAAAACAAAAAAAGCAGCTTTCATCTTCTGAAGTCAAGATCGGAAGCCAGCCGCCGAAAGCACCTTTGCTGGTCTGCTCTGCCCTCCCGCTAGACAAAGAGCAGCCCTGCCCCTGTGGGCTGGGCCTGCGCTATTCATAGCCGCCTTGTTCTTTACATTCTTCCGTTAAGGTTCCTGTGGAGGAGAGCGTGCATTCACATCCGGCCCCATTGAACTGCGCGTAGTAGCTCTGAAATAGTTCCCTCTTCCCCCTCACATTGCTCTACCTGTTCCCCCACCCCCAATCCTGTGTCCCCTTCTCTGAGCACACAGCTAGGCTGCATTGCCAGCCTCCTTTGCTGCCAAGTGTGGCCACATGACTTAAGTTCGTAACAGCAGTGGTGGAGTGTATGTGGGGGCGGGGGTGGGGGGGAGGTGGTGGTCAGTGGGGAGCGGGGAGTGGGGAGGGGAGGCACTAGCCTGGCTGGGGGGGGATTGGAGAGGAATTGGGAAGGAAAGAAGGGAGAGAGTGAGTATGGACAAATTAGACACATCTTTCACAGCCCTTTGCTGGAAAAAGGAACAGAGAAGTGGGGCAGGGGCCCAAGAGCAATATGGGGTCAAGGGAGGACTTCTTTTTTTAAGATGAGGGACATTGCAGCATGTTTTGTGTTGCTAAGAATAAGCCAGTCAAGAGGGGAAAATCAATAATGCAGGAGAGAGGAGATAAGTGGAGGTGTGATATACGTGACTGGGAGAGAGGAGATGGGGACAGCATACCTTAGGAGGGACCAGCCTTAAATAGGAGCAGAGACAATGTACTCGCTCTAACAGATGGGGGCCTATGGGGACAGGGGCAGGTGTCAGGGCCATGAGAAAGTTCTTTTTCTGTTGCTTGAATTTCCTGGTAAAATAAGCAAGAAGCAAGGTTTGGGGTTCATGGGGTGCTCCTGAGAAGAGGTAGAAACAGGGGCGCCTGCGGGGTTCAGTTGGTCAAGTGTCCAGCTCTTGGTTTTGGCTCAGGTCATGATCTCAAGGTTTGTGGTTCAAGCCTCACATCGGGCTCCATGCCAACAGCACAGAGCCTGCTTGGGATTCTCTCCCTTTCTCTTTCTCTCTCTCTGTCTGTCTCTCTGCCCCTTCCCATCTGTCTGTTTGTTTCTCTCTCTCTCAAAATAAATAAAAAACCTCAAAATCAATTAAAAAAAACAAAGAGGTAGAAACAACCCAGTTTCCTCTAGGCCTGGGCAACAAGCAGCTTCGGGCTGGACCAGTGGGGGCACCAAAGCTCACCCTGAGGCCTGCTGAGCCATTTTTTTCTTTCCTTCTCTCTTTCTCTCTTTTTTCAAAAATTATTTATTTACATATCGTCACTGCAGGTCACATTTATGTCGTAAACTGTGACTTAGTTTCAGCAAAACAATATAATGCATAACATTAAATTAATGCTGTTAATTTACTAGTTTTGTTGTTTACTGTCTTGGCTTTATAGCTGTATAAGCACCATAAGCCTAGGGCATTTTTTGATCTTAAGTGTTCTCAACACACACACACACACACACACACACGAGTTAACTACTTAAGGTGATGGATGTGTTAATTACTTTGATCTTGGTAATTATTTTACAACAAATCATCCTGTTGTACACTTTAGATACATGCAATTTTGTCAATTGTTCTTCAGTAAAGCTGTAAAAAAAAAAATACTGAGCCCATTTCTAAGGAGAGGAAACAGTTGGGAGATCGCAGCTTAGAAACCAGGAGGGGATAAAAGAAGGCAAATCTCTCCAGAATCAAGACTAGGCAGAGAAAACCCACCAATCTTAACAGTGCTTAAAAAACGAAAAATCCTTGATCCAGTCACTCTCAACTTTCCTAGGAAACTCTTCCCACTCCATGAGAAAAAGACTAATGTCCCGATAGGAAATATAGGCTGAGGACATTTTAAAAGAATTGATAGGTGAAGAAATGTGAATGGCCAATACATATGAAAATATTGCATTTCATCCATACAGGCAGAAAATAGAATGTGGATGCCGGGGGCTGGGGAAAGAGGTATGGGGAGTTAGCATCTGATGGGGACAGAGTTTCAGTTTGGGAAGATAGAAAAGTTCTGGAGATGGATGGTGGTGATGCCTACGCAATACGTAAATGTAGTCTAATGCCACTGGTAAATATGGTAAATTTTATGTAATATGTGTATATTGCCACAGCTTTTAAAATATTACATTTCAGGGGCACCTGGGTGGCTCAGTCGGTTAAGCGGCCGACTTCAGCTCAGGTCATGATCTCGCGGTCCGTGAGTTCAAGCCCCACGTCGGGCTCTGTGCTGACAGCTCAGAGCCTGGAGCCTGTTTCACATTCTGTGTCTCCCTCTCTCTGACCCTCCCCCATTCATGCTCTGTCTCTCTCTGTCTCAAAAATAAATAAACGTTAAAAAAAAAAATTTAAAAAAAATATTACATTTCATTATAAATTATTTGCAAATAAATGCAAATTAAAACAATGAGATGACACTTTGAACCCATAGGGTATTCTCAGTGAGGACACACAGTGGGCATCAGTACTGGTGGAATGAGTAAATATTACCAGGATGTGGGGAGATGAGCCCCTTCCCAGCCTGCTGGGTGGGGGATAAGCAGGTGTCATTTTCCCAGAGGGCCAAGGGACTCAGATACTTTAATCCTGTAATTTATCTGCCAGGAGTCTATTCTCAAGAAAGAATCAGCAGACAGGCTCAGAATCCCCAAGTGCACACCTGTCAATCCACTACATGTTGGAAGGCGAGGAGGGCACCTCCAGTGGACAACTTGCAGGAAGGCCAGCTAGAGCATGAAACCCAAAGGTGCCACATACCCACACTCCACCCAGCTGAAAGAAGGTGGCTCACAAAAAGTGAGTTTCCCAGCAGAAACCTGAAATGATCCTACAGTCAGAAACACGAGGAGGTGGAAGGAGAAAGGGTGGGGAAAGGGGCTGGTAGGAGGTGACATCTGGCTGGGTGTCATTTAAAGGGATTAGAACAGTTGAGCCTGGTTGCTCCCTAACACATAGCACAAACCTGCCTCTTCTCAGAATTGTCAGCTCTGGTGTGTGTGTGAGCAGGGTGCAACACAAAACACATGGGACATTTATGTTCACAGTGGCACTGTTTGTAAGATGTGCATGTGACATGTGCATGCCCTTCAAAGCAGGCATTCCACTTCTAGGACCCTATTCTACATAGGGAAAAAGAGGCAGCATGCAAAACCATACAGAGAGTATGATCTTTCTTTGGTGAACAATAAAAAGCTACAAGTAAATCACAAAAATGGGAACAATGATTAATGATTACCTCCAGGTTTTAAACAGGAGACTGTGTTCTCCTCTGCATTGCTTTTTAAAAATATATGAAGGGGCACCTGGGTGGCCCAGTGGGTTAAACGACAGACTCTCCGTTTCGGCTCAGGTCATGATCTCACGGTTCTGTGAGTTTGAGCCCTGCATTGGGCTCTGTACTGATGGTGCAGAGCCTGCTTGGGATTCTCTCTTTCCCTCTCTCTCAAAATAAATAAATAAACTTAAAAAAAAAAACATATGAAATATCCAAATGAGCAGGAAACAATCAAAAGCAAATACAGCAAACCAACCAGAGTAAACTAACGTGAAGTTTTAAGACAGTATATCATTAGATATATTTGAACACCATCCCAACTTCTTTCCACCCTTTTCCTTCTAGAGTTTCTTCTTCCTAAGCTTTCTTCTTGAAGTTTTTCTGTATTTACAATGAAAACCTATTATCCTCATTACAACCATAACCCTTTGGAAAAAGCATTGAGTGCAAACAGGCAGATAGCTTGCACATTGCTCAGGATGTCCAAAAGGTTCTGGTAATTCCCCCTGACTACTTGTTATTGTAGAAACTGCTATTATCAGGTACCTCCCCTCGCATGCCATAAGACTGGCTCATTTAAGGCTCTGAGTTGAAATAAAAGGCCGTTTGGGAACCAGTAGCTTTCACATTTGAATGCCCAGGTGATTCTTCATTGGAACAATAGCTGGTAAAATGCCAGTTGCAACATGACTTAGCCACGTACTGTACTCATTACCTTTCTTTCTAGTCCTACCACTTTGGTACTGTTACAGAATTTAATACAGAGCAAGCATGTGACTTGCTCAAGACCAGACCTCAGGTCTCCTATGGGGGAGAATAAAGGAAGGGCTCCACGAACAAGATGGTACTGGGTCCCTTTCTTTCCCTTTTGGAAAATGAGCACTGAAAGGAGCACAGACCATGGCCTGGAGAAGGTGTTTCCAGGATGTTGCACTGAAGAAAGGTTCCCTCCTCAGATTTCCTACAACTTAAGCCTGGTCAGTGCCCCCATCAGTGAACAAAACAGATGGGGCTTCTCCTTTGTACTGGATCACTGGTCTTATTCAGGTTGAGATTTATTCACGCAAACTCGAAAGTCTTTTGGTGATCAATTCCTGCCTCTCGGGTGTCAGCTCTTTGGCCCTATAATATGACAAGGAATTGTACAATTGGCTGAGACTTAGGGACATACACACACACACACACACAACCCCATGGCTCTGGGTTTTCACTTTTATATCTCTCAAGAAGATACAACCAACATGATAGACTTTTAAATGGAACTTTGCTGAACTGTGGCACACAGTAGGTGCTCACTGAATATTGGAATTTACTTTCCATCTTAACATAGCCCATGTGGTAGCCAGCCTCCAAGATGGCTCCCAAGGATGGCCCTCTCCTGATATGCACACTCTTGTGTAGTCTCCTCCCATGCTGTAGTGGGATTGGTCTGTGTGACCCATAGAATAGGCAGACGTGATGGTCTGTCACTTCTCAGATTAGGTTTTGAAAGGCACTGTGGCTTCTGTTTTGAACCCCTCCCCCTCCAAGTCTCTCTCCTCACTCAGGCAGAAGTCAACTGTCATGTCTTGAGGACACAAGCCTGTGTCCTGTGAAGAGGCCCATGTGGACAGCCAAAAACTCCAGCCAAGAGTCCCATGAGTGAATCTTCTTGGAAGCAGATTCTCTAGCTCTAGTCAAGGCTTCAGCTTGATTGCAACCTCATGAGACCCTGAACCAGAACCCTCCGGCTAAGCCACCCAGACTTCTGCCCCCAGAAGCTATGAGATAATAAATGTTTATTGTTTTAAGCCACTGAGTCGTGGGATAATTTGTTATTACTCCCGATAGATACCTAAGCTCCCTACCCATCAATATCCAGCATATTATAACAGTAACTATAGTTTTAGTAAACTGTATTTTAGAGGTTAAAAAATGTTGGCTACAGATTTTCAATAAATTTTAAAGCCCCTTACTTAATATATTCATAATTAATGGATTTTTCAGTTTTCTCTGTTGATTGAACTCAGATAGTAAAAGAATTTTCAAAGGCCTACAAATTGCTGCCATAACATCCAATACCCAAGCAAATTGTGTATTTCAAAGAAGGATTAGGAAGGTCTTTATTTTACGAGGCTTTAGGGAAGCTGCCTTCCCAGCAGGCTCTCCCTGAGCACCTGCTGAAATCCTCTGTGCGGCTCTCAGACTGCTCCGATCTAGGACAACACAGGGGCTTTTAGGTAAGGCCTGGCAGGCTTTGTCATCCCTGGTCTCTTTCTCTAGAACACTGTAAATCAAAGGCTCTGGCTAAAGCTTATACATCAAACATGGAGATGAAAAGAAGACAAGACCAAAAGAGACATAAATAAAACCTTTCCCTGTGAAACAGTATGGCAGCTGGCTAAGCTATCACTGAATGTCAGCCTCAAGTAACATTTTCCCTTCTTTATTTTATGAACTTAGCCTGATCTTTCACAACTATTCTTTTTTAAGCCTACCCATGACAAACAACTCCAAGTTTGCCTAGTAAAAATACCACTGTAGGAGAATGTCTTCTAACGGGAACGTTTCAGAGGCTGATTTCTTGGGTTTTCTATTGCTAGAGGGTAAGTTCCAAGATAGAAGAGACCGTATCTAGCTCACACTTCATTTCCAGGAATTAGCACAGTGCCTGGCACACAGTAGGTGCTCACTGAATATTGGAATTTACTTGCCATCTCTGAAGGCCTATCAATCAATCAAAGGGTATCTGTTGAGTGGCTATGGGTATAGCACAGTGCAAGGAGCTGTAAGGACCACGAACTTAACATAACATATACATACCTGAAGCACCTAAAGAGACTATCAAGTCCTCATTGTGTATCCACTGGAATCCAGTAGTTCTTTACACATAAACACAAAGCTCTGACTTTCTTAACAAGTTACGTGACGTTTTAAATATTCTATGTAGTTCCTGTGGTATCTGAAATCAATAACATTCACTGGGTACTCACTGATGAAAGCGAAGGTGAGTATTTCAGTTAATAAGCCAAGTTTGGGACTGGAAATAATTATACGTATAAGGGTGAGAGTATAGATGGCTTTTTTTTTTTCCCTTCTAATGTTCTGTATATTATCGCCTACAATTAACATGTATTAGTTTAAAGTCAGAGGAAAATAAATGTACTCTTAAAGGGGTGGAATGAGGTGGAAGGAGGAAAAACATCAGGCAAATCAACAAGTCAGGGAAAGGCAACCTGTGATGAAGAGCACAGGCTTTGGAGTCTGCAGATCTGGGTTCAAGTCTCAGCACTGCTGCGGTCTCAGCTGTGTCTCTGGGCAGAGAAGAGCCTTTCTGAGCCTCAGTTTCCTAATCTGTCAAATAAGGATAATAGTGTCTTTTTTGGGTAGAGCACGAAGATAAATGAGATAATACATTGAAAGCTCTCAGCAAAATGGTAAGGATGGAGCCAATGGTGGCTATTATTTCTATATTGTCATGAGTGACAGTGAGTGATATCTGAGGCAACTCTTGGGGTAACTGTAGAAGCCCCAATTTCTACCCCGATAGACAGCTAAAGAACTTTCCTCTCCCCGCGCTTCCACCACTGTCATGTTTTACCCTTTCTTCTCTTTTCTCCACTGCTTTGGTCTCTGCCTGTAACACCCACTGGCATGTGTCGGTCTGCAGGTGGGATCTAGGTTAGTGAGGCAAGGTTGAGTCATGTGATCCAGGATCCTGCCATCCTACCAACTCTGCGTGTGATTTCAAGCCTCTTACGCACTCTTGGCAACTCTGTGTCATCTAACCTATAAAATGGTGACAGGACCCCTGCCTTTACTTACTGTAGAAAAATATTAGAAGGAAAAAAATCCAAGTAAACAGTCTCCAGCAATGATACAGTAACTGGTACCAGACCTGCTCTTCTGCTGTAAAACAACTGGAAAGCTGGACAAAACAACGTTTTTCAGTTATTGAACACAGGGAGTTCAGGAGAGAGAAGGGAAGCAAGTAAAATGTGCCTACGACTGCCCCAACTTTCTGCGTGGAGTCACTGTAGGGACCACAGTGCAAGGAGGGGGAATCCAAGCAGGGCACAGAGATTGGAATTTGAGGTGCCTGAAATTTATGAAGCCAAGTCCTGTAGAGGAGGGAGCCGCACAGAGATAAAACTCCAGAAATAAGCATAGAGATTATTCTTTTGAGTCTTTCACTGGACATTAAGCTGAACATTAAAAAAAATTAAAAAAAAATTTTTTTTAATGTTTATTTTTGGCAGAGAGACAGAGCATGAGTGGGGGAGGGGCAGAGAGAGAGGGAGACACAGAATCCGAAGCAGGCTCCAGGCTCTGAGCTGTCAGCACAGAGCCCAACCCGGGGCTCAAACTCACGGACTGTGAGATCATGACCTGAGCCAAAGTCGGACACTTAACCAACTAAGCCACCCAGGTGCCCCTAAGCTGTGCATATTTAGAGCAAAAGTCTATAAAGCCAGGCAAAGCCAGGGCCATTATGACCTGGCCACCTTTTAGAACTCACACAGGACTGGGGGACACAGCCAGAGTTTTGACAGCCAGAGTGGAGAGTCCTTGTTGAACAACTGGGGTATTCAATAAGAGAGCCAGAAAGGGACACACCTCGGTAGGAAGCCAGACTAGCGATACGTAAAGGCTGCCCTAAAATCTCCCTAACAAGCTTACAAACAAGCCTTGAAAGGATCAAGTTTACCAGCAAGTAATCTACCAGTTACGCCATTACTTTTATATAAAATAAATTCCTGAGTATAGGAAAAAAAGTGGTGCATGGGTCCTATAAAGTGGGATATTACTAAGAAGGGATTTTTCAGTGGTTATAGGGAGCTTTATCAAAAGTCCTTTTAGAGCAGGAGTCAGCAAATTTTTTTCCTGTAAAGGGCCAAAAGGCTATGCAAAATCAGCCCTTGGGTCAGATTTGTCTGGCAACCTCTGCTCTACAGTCTTACTCAGGTGTCCCTGGTCTTTGCACGTCATACTCGACTGAATTAGAATCTGCACTTTAACCAGATCCCTGAGTGACTGATACACACATTACATTTTGAAAAGCGCTGCACTAAAGCAGGGGTTTTTAAAGCTTGGCTGCATATGAGAACCACCTAGGGAGCTTTTAAAAAATTCTGATTTCCCCAGGCTGCCCTCCTTGCTTATTAAATCAGAGCTTCTAGAGGTGGGTCCTAGACATCAGTATCATTAAAACTCCGTCCAAGTGATACCAATGTGCAGCTAAGGCTAAGAATCAAGGTTGAAAAGGCTTACTTAGTACAGTCAAACTGTCAAGCTCATCTGCTAGCAGAGAAAGCAGCCTCCCTCTTAGAGACAGATGGATTCCAGAATCACAGAAACTCCCAAGGAGCATGAGTGGTGAAAAAGAACATTAGAGCTAATGCTTTTTTTCTTTTTTTTTTTTTTTAAAGTTCATTTGTTTATTTTGGGGGAGAGAGAGAGAGTGAGCAGGGCAGGGGCAGAGAGAGAGGGAAAGATTCACTTAACTGACTGAGCCACCCAGAAGCCCCAGATACTTTTTTTTTTTAATTGAAGTATAGTTGACATACAATGTTACATTAGTTTCAGATGTACAACATAGTGATTCCACAATTCTATACCTTATGCTATGCTCACCACAAGTGTAGCTGTTGTCACCATACAACGTATTAGAGCTAGTTCTGGATGTCTCTTTCCAGTCCTCTGGTGGTGAGTGCCACTAAAAAAACATAATCTTAGAGGGGTGCCTGGGCGGCTCAGTCAGTTAAGAGTCCGACTTTGGTTCAGGTCACAATCTCACAGCTTGTAGGTTTGAGCCCTGCATCAGGCTCTGTGCTGACAGCTCAGAGCCTGGAGCCCGCTTCAGATTCTGTGTCTCCCTCTCCCCTCCCCCACTCACGCTCTATCTCTCAAAAATAAATAAACATTAAAATTAAAAAAAAAAGTAATCTTGGAAGTGTAGAACGTATTTAAAAAGATGTTACCAATTTCAGTCTCAAAAGTTAAACATTTAGCTAAAAGTAGACAACTTACTAATCTTTTTTGACTTTGGGATTATGTTAAGGAATCAATTCTATAGGGCTGAGTTTAGAGGCATTTTAAATTCAGTAATGTTTAAGAGAAAATATACAGATATTCCTAAATAAACCACCAATGAGTGTTCAGTACTTTTCTTCAAGATTCTTGGGTCCCAAACAACAATTTCACAGATGAGACTTACTTTTTCCAGTGTTAATAAATATTTAACACCTTTAAAGATGCTTTCTGGATCAATACTCAGGATGCCACGAAAGAGAGGCAGTAATAGGTGTTTTGAGAAAAGCTGGCTCATTTCTTGGTATAAAGTCCAAAACAACCATTTGACTCAGTTCTTTTTGTTTGTTTCTCTGCCTTTTCCTCTTCTGAGGAAATAGTGTCGTAAATATATGATTCTCTTTCCAACTGCTCTTTTACAATATTTGCATTTTCTCCCACCCATAGGAAAGTACAGAAGCTCTTTATCCCATAATTACAAGCTTATAAGCAAGAAAAATGTATTAATTTACTCCATTAATACTAAAATTCTTCCAGACTTTCCTCACAAGTCACCTATCCAAGAGGCCTTTCCTGGCCATGGTGCTTAAATCACACCCCCATCTCTTACATTTCATCCCCTTTCTTCATAGCACCAGCTGATAGATTATTTGTTTTGTTATCTCTCTACCCCTTGTGTACCCCCTCCAATCATGAGGGCAGTAACTAGAGTAAAAGCTCCTTGAAGGCAAGACCTTTATCTGTTTTGTTCACTGTGTATCCCCAGGGTCAAGCACGGGGCTTGGCACATAGTAGGTACTCAAAAATCATTTCTTGAATGAACAAACAACATCCACTGCATTTTTAAAGAGCCTAGTCCTCAGAGGTTCAGGTAAACAACCCAATTCAACATGGAGAGAACTGAAAGAACTCAGTATATTGCTGAGGCATAATGCCTAGTGAGAGTGACGCATAGGGCATCGTTGCCTCCCATCGGTGTAATGATTTACTCTGAAAGGCAGAGAAACGGTGTAACTGAGCTTGAAGCTTGGTATAATCTACTAAAAATATGATCCATAAGCTCTACAAAAATCTCTCCACCAAAGGAAACTTTTAATACACAGAAAAGAATAGCCTTGCTGTCTTACAAGAGGCCATCCATTCACTTGTTCAATGATACCAGAATTTTCAGAAATGGAAGGAAGGGCTCTTAAATTTCATGCAGCATCGTCTCTAAGCAATAGTTATGATTCATACTACTACCATTTTCCAGTTGCCTATTAAGCATCAGGGAACTGTAAGCAGTGCTCTCTGCACTATGTATGCCAAGCATCCCAAGCACTGGCCTCTGACTCATGGTAGGCCATGATGAAATTCTCACCAGTCCATGGCCAAGTGAGAAAACTAGCAACCACATGAGGCTGATCTTTCTTTGGGGATTAGGTCCTCCTTCTATTTCGGAAATTAAATTAGCTTTTCTTTTATGAAATGAAGGTAGATTTGTGGAATCAGTGGTATAGGCTGCTTTCAACGTGTTTCCTTGGCAAAATAAAAGTGGGGCCAATCTATGTTGGTCCTCAAAAAAGGAGGGGAGGGAGAAGGAGGAGGAGAAGGGGAACCAAAAATGTATCCAAACATTGCCAAACATCTCTAGGGTGAGGAGGGCAAAATCACCCCTGGTTGAGAAATGTGGTGTAAATACTTGAGTTACCTACACAAATGAGGGAGGATGGATGCAGTTGCTATCAAACACAATAGTGGTAGTTAGAAAACTTGTCCGGGCTGTGGCTGCCGATGCCAAGGGCCAATGGCACTGACTCATACTTGCTGGAAGAATGGCACTCCACTCAGGTGTATGCTGAGCTGTGGAACCAGGGACCCACTCACTCAAGGCAAACAGCATTTGCTCCATGGATGATGGCAATCAGACACCTGATCACATGCATGTACCTTTAAAGGGAAATAGGGGGCGCCTGGGTGGCTCAGTCGGCTAAGTGTCCAACTTCGGTCTAGGTCATGATCTCACCATTCTCGAGTTCGAGCCCCATGCCGGGCTCTATGCTGACAGCTCAGAGCCTAGAGCCTGTTTCAGATTCTGTGTCTTCCTCTCTCTCTCTGCCCCTCCCCAGCTTGCACTCTGTCTCTATCTCTTGCAAATAAATAAACATTAAAAAAATTTTTAAGGGAAATAGGGAGGGGTGCCTGGATGTCGGTTAAGCGTCTAACTCTTGGTTCCAGCTCAGGTCATGATCTCACAGTTTGTGAGTTCAAGCCCCACATTGGGCTCCATGCTGACAGTGCAGAGCCTGCTTGGGATTCTCTCTCTCCCTTGCTCTTTGCCCCTCCTCCACTCTCTCTCTCTGTCTCTCTCAAAATAAATAAACTTAAAAAAATTTTTTAATAAAAAAAAAAAATAAAGAGGGGCGCCTGGGTGGCTCAGTCGGTTAAGTGTCCGACTTCGGCTCAGGTCACGATCTCGCAGTCTGTGAGTTCGAGCCCCGTGTCAGGCTCTGGGCTGACAGCTCAGAGCCTGGAGCCTGTTTCAGATTCTGTGTCTCCCTCTCTTTCTGACCCTCCCCCATTCATGCTATGTCTCTCTCTGTCTCATAAATAAATAAACATTAAAAAAAAATTTTTTTAAATAAAGAGAAATAGGGAATAGGGATTTAACTGTGAATTCAGAGCAAATCAATCTAAGAATGTACTTACAGAGAGCTATATCTGTTAATGCCATCAAGATGGACTCTAACCAGTAAATATTCATTTCATGGAATCAAAATGGATTGCCTATTTTTGTGCAAACATGAACATTCAGATCCTTTCTATTAGGCATACATCTAGTTCTTTGATGACTTTTTAAAAGCTGTCATTTTAATCACTTAAGAAAACTGTTTTAGAAAGAAAAATCCACCCCCAAAATTTCTCACCTCCTCTTATGAGAAATTATTCTGTTTTAATTCCACCTATGGAAGCGTATTCTAAGGATGTATGTGCCACAGTGCTGTATCTGCCACTATGGCAACTCGTTAAAAAATGCCACCCCCTTAAATTCCTTCATGGCGTATTAATTTGATGTTCTAAAACAAATATCTTACCATGAATTAATTCCTAGTGAATAATAAGATTAACCTAACTAAACTGGCTTCTATAACACTTCCACTATTTGTAAATGTGTTTCTTGTACTTTTTAAAAAATATTTTTTAATGTTTATTTATTTCTGAGAGAGAGAGAGACAGAACGTGAACGCTGGGAGGGGTGGGGGCAGAGAGAGAGGGGGAAGACACAGAATCCGAAGCAGGCTCCAGGCTCCAAGCGGTCAGCATAGAGCCCAAGGCAGGGCTCGAACCCATGAACCGTGAGATCATGACCTAAGCCAAAATTGGATGCTCAACTGACTGAGCCCCCCAGGCGCCCCTCTTGGGCTTTTTTAAGGAGATTTTTTGCCAGGCTTCATTATAAATATTCTCTGCTAAAATCTACTAAATCACTAATACAGGTATCCCCTACTTTTCCAAAGTTCATGTCTCACCACTTTGCTTTTACAAAAGACCTTCATTAGTACCTATTTTCACTAACCAAAAGAAATCCAAAGAGGGTTTTCACTTTGATCAAAAATGGCAAAATAGCATTCACTGCTTATATACCGAGGCAGCTGTACCTGAGAAGCCAGAGTGGCCCCACCAAGCTCCTTCCTGGGAACTACACTCATAATCTCTGCGTCGAGCCACCATAACTTTGACCTGTGTCTGTGGACATCTGTACTTCATCTCAATTTATTATGTGCATCTGTTAACAAGGTGTGTCCTAAGGTGTCAGAAATGCCTAAAAGATGTTATTTTTGGAGTCTGGGAAAGCTCAAAAAATTTTCCATATAAATTAATGATAATTGCATCTTCACTTAATGCCATTTTGGCTGATGAAAGCTTTCACAGGAACACTCTACTTATGTACATAGCACAAGAAACCTATACTTAAAATATAGCAATATAGTTCTCAAGATGTGATTCAACTAATGAGAGTATGCATTCACCAAATGCACTGGGTAAGATATCACTGAGAAAACCCACTACAAGATTGTTTGTGAGACTAAAAGAGTAGGAACCACCTCAACATCCATCAATAGACACCACATTAAATAAATTATGGTCCGACCATACAACAGAATACGACGTAGCCACTAAAAATATGAGATCTGCGTGTACTAATATGGCAAGATGCCTTGATATAGCATTAAGTGAAAAGAGTAAGATACAAAATGGTAGGTACAATAAAATCCCATTTGCATTTCTAAAAAACAGATACATGTGCTGTTTTGTGTGTGCAATATATGTGTATATGTACGTATGTGTATGTATAGCTATATCAATATTTATGCTTATAATTGCATAGAAAATATCTAGGAAGATACACAAAAGTTATTCACAATTACCTCTAGGGAGAAGCACTGAGGAGACACAAGACTTTTACATTTCATTGTGTACCTTCTGTACTATTTATTTTCTTAAACTTTTCTTTTAAAAGGATCACTACTGGGGCGCCTGGGTGGCTCAGTCTGTTGAGTGTCCGACTTCGGCTCAGGTCATGATCTCAGTTTGTAGGTTCGAGCCCCATGTCAGGCTCTGTGCTGACAGCTCAGAGCCTGGAGCCTGCTTCAGATTCTGTGTCTCCCTCTCTCTCTCTGCCCCTCCCCTGCTTGTGCTCTGTCTCTGTCTCTGTCTCTCTCTCAAAAATAAATAAACATTTAAAACAATTAAAAAAAAAAGGATCACTATTGCCTTCATCACAAGGGGACCTGCCTTCAAAGACAAGTTGCCCTAAGTATTCAACAAAAAGAAAGATATGGTTTGGATTTATTCTCTATAGCTCTTTGCCTGAAATCCCTAAGGGCTTCTAGGGAACATGAATCCTGAAGCCTACAAAGAAAGGCTATATCCTCAAAAAGGAAGTCTAAGGGGAGCCTCTTTTCCATCAATGTTAAAATAATTCTAGGGCATGTGACTTGCCAAAATGGGAACATTCCACAAAAATAGGACTCTAACTTACAAAGCTGCTTTGAATAATGCAGTGTTTTATATATATAGGGATATATAGGGATGGATATTATTTTCGGAAATATTTTCGGAAGTCAAGAGTTTATATTATATTTCTGGATTAAAAAATTTTTTAAACCAATGATATCATCGTGCCAGTTTTGAATCACAGTTCAAGCACAATCAAATGTGGCCAAGAGCTGCCCTCGGCCCAGCAGAGGAGAGGGACAGGAGGCAAAGGCTGACTGATGAGAGGCACAGCCCCGTGGGGCTCCAGCTGAGAGAGGTGGGCACTGTCCTGGCACGCAGCTGCCAGCCAGTGGATTCCTAAGCCAGTGTGTTCACGAGCAAAATGAGAACTCTGGACAGAAAATCACCAGGAATGGCTACAAGACCACTTACTCTCAGACACTAAAAGCAAGTCTTATAACAGAAAGATTCAATAGGGGCACCTGGATGGCTCAGTCAGTTTAGCGTCTGACTTCAGCTCAGGTGACGATCTCGTGGTTCATGAGTTCGAGTCCCACATCAGGCTCTGTGCTGACAGCTCAGAGCCTGCAGCCTGCTTCGGACTCTGTTTCTCTCTCACACAAACACAAAAATAAACATTACCAAAAAAATTAAAAAAAAAAAAAAAAGAAAGATACATGTGGCAACCATCACAGCCACCACTCTGCACCCTCCCCTGCCCCAGGTTACCTAGTTCACATGTCCTGCTCACACCAAAACACAAGCACGGGCTGTGACAAGGCATGTTGGTATCTGGACTCAGCAGCATGTCACGGGCAGGCCAACTCTCCCATCATTCTGCAGTGACAGGGAGATGCTGAATCTCCCCGTCCATGGCCAGAAGCAGAGGCCAGTAATCTCAACCAGTCCCTGGGACAACGCCACGCTTCTCCTAATCTAACTCCTTCAGCACTTGGGAAGTAGTTTACCAAAACTGCCTGCCTGACTGTAAGAGTGGAAACAGACTGGGGCACTTATTGCAGAGAATCTGTTTCCTCACAGTAATATAGGAAATGATCACTGCTTCTTAATCATCATAAGGGATGGGATATAGGAATGGAAGAAGAGGCAAATTTTTTCATTTCCAACGGGGAGGAAGAAGATATAATCCGTAAGTGCATACATCATAGACCACCGAGCCTGATGCTTAAAGAGTTTAAAGTGTGGGGTGGGACTGTCATGTGTGACACCTTTGTGTGCCCAACTCCCTTCGGTAGGTATCGTTATCCCCACAAAACAGATTTTAAAACTGAGGCTCAGACAAGTTCTTTAACACACCTAGGGACACCAAGTAAAAAGTCACAAAGCCCTTCAAACCCCAAAGGCTGTACTCTCTCCCCGTTCGACCGAGAAACGGAGGCCACCCAGGCCCAGCCATGAGTCCTACCATGTTAGACCCACCTCTGTCTGATCACAAATTTATCAGAAAGTTCAAGTACTTACATCCCTATTTTGTTGTCTGTCCCAAATAATCTACCTTTTACCCTTTTTTTTTTAAGGAATTGAACGGATGTTACCTAGACTTCTTACGGTGATCATTTTGCAGTGGATACATATACTGAATCATTATGTTGTACATCTGAAACTACTATAACCTTATATGTCAATCACATCTCAATTTTTAGAAAGGTTTACATAAAGGGGCGCCTGAGTGGCGTTAGGCGTCCAACTCTTGATTTCAGCTCAGGTTACGATCTCGTGCTTCGTGAGATCGAGCCCCACAACGGGCTCTGCACTGACCGCATGGAGCCTGCTGGCTTTCCCTCTCTCTCTGCCCCTCCCCTGCTTGCACTCATTCGTGCTCCCTCTCTCTCTCAAAATAAATAAACTTTTTTTTTTTTTTAAAAAAAGATACTACATAAAAAAGAAAGTGATGCAATGTACTGCTGTAGAAGGGCCTAACATCTTAAACAATGCAAAAGGGGGCCTGGGGCACTGGTTGATAAAGAAGAGAATGAAGGGGAAACACCATTACCACCCTGCAGCTTCATGACAATTAGACCCAACGTTAGGCACTAAGGTGCAGCTTTCTGAGCTTGGGACAATACTATGTTCCCGGAGGGAACAAGGGCATTCGGGGTTTGCGTTGTTAACATTTTGGTTTTTCTCTCCGCAGATCACCGGAGCATCGCCTGGGTTCCCACTGCCAGGACTCCACCAAGATCCCCCTGCGGGGCACAAGCTTTAGCTCGCCACCAGCACGCAGCCCTCTCCAGCAAACAAACTGCCAAGGAGTCTTTGAGTAAGTGGGAACTCTTGGGTTGTTTGTTGTCATTTGCCCCAAGCCTGCAAACACTTCCAGAAGTCAACAGGAAACCTCTTGTGCCAAACTGAACAAAACCCTGCTTCTCGACACAAATTCCTGTTCGATGCACCAGCAGGTGTTTCCATGCCAGTCACAAAGCGTCAAGTGGCACCAGGAGACAGGACTAGGTGACAGGGATGGCTGATGGGCACCTTCATCCTGGGAAACTCCCCCCATGACATTCCTGGGGTACCCCTTATGTCAGGCCGAGACTGACATGTTCTCGGGCAGCCACAGATCAGCTCTAACAAAGCAAAAGGTTACAGACCTGGAGCAAACAAGCTGGCCTGCAGGAACCGTTGAAGTCACATAAAAAATACAAAGGAGACAGTATAAACTGGTCATTTTTTTTTCTTGCTCTGTGCTAATGTTTTGCATTAATTTTATCAATCCAGCACGGAGGCCAACAGCGTCCTCTTTTGACTGAGGAGGCAGGAGACAGGCTCCCAACACCCCAACGGCAAGCCCACCACCACCTGCTCTTGGGATTCTTGTTTTATTCCTTTAAATGTTAAATTTGAGGCCCAGGCTTCTAGGGAGTTTCCCTGAAACCATGCCACATTTGAAGCTCCCTACCTTTTTTTTTTTCCCCCTGGGGAAAGCTTTTTATTCTATCAGATTCTCAAAGAGATCTGCAGTTGAACCAAGGTAAAGCAAAAATGCCTTCAAGCTTTCAAGAATGTTGTATTAAAATACAGCCCCTCTTGGGGCCCCTGGGTGGCTCAGTTGGTTAAGTGTCTGACTTTGGGTCAGGTCATGATCTCACGGTTCATGAGTTTGAGCCCCACATTGGGCTCTGTGCTGATAGCTTTGGAGCCTGGAGCCTGCTTCAGATTCTGTGTCTCCCTTTCTCTGCCTGCCTCTCTCTCTCTCTCTCTCTCTCTCTCTCTCTATCTCTCTCTCTCTCTCTCAAAAATAAACATTTACAAAGATTTTTAAAACATTTTTTTAAATAAAATAAAATACAGCCCCTTTTGAGTTGCAAGTGTTATGGGCTTATGGAGTATGTGCTGAGGACGAATAAATCTGCAAAGTGAGAAGGAATGGCCAGGGCTGGTAAACAGGCCAAATGGGAGCCTGAGCAAAATGTAACCCAATTCACGTTGTTTTGGCATGGGCCCTGGCCCTGTAGCATGCTGACAGAGAATTTTAAAGGAATCACCCGGTTAAGCAGGGAACAATGTTGCAAGTGGTGATCACTGATCAAGCTCGGGAGAAAGGATGCCTACTCCTACCACAGCCTCAGTTAAATAACCTAACTGGGACTCAGTTTTCTCAACTGTAAAATGGGGCTAAAAATAGTATCCTCCCCCCCTCCCCCACCTTTGCTTACTGGGATAAGGCCAAGTAAACAGTAAATGTCAGGGATCATGACTGCTAGTTAGAGGAGAGGTTACACTCCTTTTGTAATCATTTTCATGTGTGACCTTTGCAGTGAACCCTTCCTCAGGGTGAGAGATTTATTGTCATCTCTGTGTTAATTCTTCCCTTTAAGAACGTGTGGTCACATGTTTTAAAAGCATATTCTCAGCTCTGCCGCTTGACTCTTTCACAACTTCTCTCTTGAAAGGACCAAAGCAAATGTATCTCCTCCACATTTTCCGTACATTCTATTTTCTGTAAATATCACATGAAGTCTACAATGATTTGAACATTTCTAAGCTCAACAGACAAAATTACAGAGTGGATTTTCCAATCTCTGCCACTTACTGACTAAAAACGTCTTGTGTGTGTGATGCTTTGAACCTCTTCCAGTGCTTTCATAACTACTCTTTATTTTATTTATGTGCTTCTTTATTTATTAATACCTGTACCTCTTCCCATCAAGGACTGAAGGTGGCTTCAAGGACACACAAAAGTTGACAAGTTGGCATAAAATAAAGGCAGAGCCAAGGAAAAAAGAAAACCAAAACCCCTGGGAAAGGGGAAGAAAAAGGCATTATTTCTGTTTCACAGAGAAGGAAACCAGGGCACAGAGCCATGTAATCCTTTTTGAAGCAATGTGGGTTAAAAGCTAGAAATAAGCTGACACGAAGCCAGCCCTACAAATGATATCCTGGGACTCTGAGGCACTGGAAAATTGACTCAAAACAAAACCCACCAAATCAGAAAGACCACCATGCAGCTCAGCGAAAGTGGGCAGAGAGATGGGGACCCCTCCCGGGAGAAGCCCTGGGAGCTGGATGGGAACAGAGCTTGGAGGAAATGTGGCACTGACAGCAACGATGATGACCCATAGCACGGATCAGGTATTACTAAGGGCCAGGCACCATTCAAGAACTGTCACAATGTCACCTCATTCACTACTCACCACAGGGTCTTACGACATAGGCTAGTATTACTCAAGTTTTGCAAAGGAGGCCCAGAAAGCTTAAGTAGGTAACTTGCTCAAAGTCATAGAGTGGGTGGAAGATTTGGACCCAGGTGGTCTGACTCCAGAATGCACTTCTAACCCCTGTCCCCAGAGACCTGATGCAGGCAGAGGCCATCAAAGGAAAGTTGGGTGACCAGCTGAGAGAGTGGGAGAGTGAGGAAAGCAGTCATGGTGGGTGGGTCAAGGAGGCTGCAAGGAAGAACGAGGACTCGGCTAGGAAACCAAGGAAGCCAGGATCTAAATCCCCGTGGTGGACATGCCTTTTATTTTGATGCTGGCAGCTTGATGGAGGTATTCCTGAGTGACCTCATGAGGAGCCAGGACACTGCCTTGCTTCCAAAACCAACCTGATCTATGAGACAGGATAACAGGGTGCTGTTGTTGTTGATGTGGATGCTGCTAAAGATATATGATTATTTAGGAATCCTTTCATCAACAACAATAGCGTCTGCTTTAGCGTTGCCATTCAATTCAGCTAATATTCGCCGAGCACATACCATGTACCAGGCACTGTAGTAGGCATAGTGATTTTGAACACAGGACTTTATAGACTTTATGTAATTTCCATAGCACATCAGGTATTTTTAAGCATTTAAAAAATTTCTAAATTTTAAAATAGAGCCTTCCTAATTTCTCTGTTTCCAGGATATGAGTGGCTGCCAGCCTCCTAGGCTATTCCTATCACAGCTCTAGTTAATTACTTGCTTTACTGTACAGGGTCCCCTCCCCCTCCCTATACCTTCAGGAGCCACTACTTCCTCCGGTTTTCCCTGGTGCACACTTTGAGCTGTAGCTTCTTCCCTCTGTCAGATCCCTTCCGTCCATGTTGGCCTTTGAGGGGGGTCAGTAAACCTATATGCCAAATATTTTTAATTTTTCCGCTCCAGGCACTTACAGGATTGCTCTTCTTGGTTCCTTTGTGGAAATGGGGCCATGTCAATAGTTCTGGCAACGAGTTGTGAGCAGAAGGGGTTCTTGGGGCTTGTCCCTTTAAACTGCCAGGGCGACGCCCTCCAGAGTTCTCTTTCTTCCTCCACATGACCAGGGCAACTTTTGAGAAAGGCTGCCAACCATCCTGACCGCCCGAATGAACATGCAGCATCAATGAGAAATCAACTGTGCACTCTCCAATCACTTAGATTGGGGGCTCTGTTACCACGGCATAACCTCACCCCTTCTGGCTGATATAGCCTTTCAAAAAGGCTCAGTATTTCTGGCCCATAGTGACCACCCCTACTTTTCCAGAAGATAGAGAGAGATAGAGCGATAAAGACAGAGATAGAGATAGTGATGGAGATGGAAATAGAGATAGAGACATAGACACAGACGGATATAGACACAGATGTAATTTTTTCTTGTCAGTTCTTGAAAGTTTGAGGGGAAAGAAAGGTAGGATGTGTGGACTACCAGCCACTTTGTTTCAGTCTCTGTATATAAATTATTTACATACAAAAGTAAACAGAAGTTGCAGCGGGGCACCTGGCTGGCTCAGAGGAGCATGAGATCTTGGCATCTTGAGTCTGAACCCCGCGTTGGGTGTAGAGATTACTAAAAAAAGAATTAAATGAACTTAAAAATAAAAATAAGTTGCAGCTTTTGAGAGCCTTTAGAGAAATCTCACAATTTGAATCTGGAAATATATAGATACGAAATTTCTTCACAAGATGAAAGGCACAAATGATGCCTTGGAGTATAAAAAGCAGTGCACTCTGTATGAACTTACAAGGCAGTCTAGGAAGAACCTTTGCTCCAGCTCAGGGTTTCTTAGCCTCAGGACTATTGACATTTGGGGCCAGAAAATTCTTTGTTGTGAAAGATGGCTGTCCTATACGTTGTAGGATGTTTACTGTCGTCTGGTTTCTACTCACCAGATGGCAGTAGCACTGCCTCACATCCCAGTTGCGAAAACCAAAAATGCCTCTAGGCATTGCCACACATCCCCTGGGGACAGGTCACCTTCAGTTGAGAATTACTGAGCTAGCTATAATCACAAATGGACTTAAACTTTCTCCCACAGAACTGGATATCAATTTTCCTTCCTTGAAGATTAGTGTCATGTTTATATACTGACACAAGTGTTGCCCCAGTGCCACAGAACTGGATCCAAGACAAATCGGTCTGGGTTCCGAAGGTTAGGCCACCTTTTCCAGAATTACTTCCAGGGCATGAACCTTGAGCCTGTGAGTGTCCTTTTAAGAGACTTAGACTCGGGGCATCTGGGTGGCTCAGTCTGTTAAACATCTGACTCTTGGTCTCAGCTTAGGTCATGATCTCACAGTCGTGGGATCAAGCCCAGTGTTGGGGCTCTGCGCTGTCAGCTTGGGATTCTCTCTCTCCCTCTCTCTCTCTACCCTCCCCCTGCCCTATCTCTCTCTCTCTCAAAATAAATAAACATTAAAAAAAAATTCTCTCTCCCTCTGCCCTTCCCCCACTCACTCTCATTCTCTCTCTAAAATAAAAATAAATAAATGATCTAAGTCTTTTAGTTAATAACGAAATAATAACTAAATAACTGAAGACTTAGTTAAGTCTTTTAGTTAATTATTTTATTTATTACTTAACTTTAGTTAAGACAAATTTAAAGGAATGTGGTATTTACTCTATAGTAAGATGGCCACGCATTAACCCCGTCCTCTCCTTGTGTGCATGTACCATTCTTGCATTAAGGGTGGAATCGATTCCTTCACCCCTTGAATCTGAGCTGGTCTGTGACTGCTTTGACCTACAGAATAAACCAGAAGTGAGGCAAGCCTTTAAAAGACTAACAGTTTCTGCTTTTCTTCTTTTGGAAGGCTCCCTCTTGGGATCCTCCCTTTAGGAACTCAGCCACCATGCTGTGAGAAGCCTGGGTCATGAAGAGGCCACGTGGAGGTGTTCCAGTAGACAGCCCAGCTGAGCTTCTGGCTGATGGCTAGCATCCACTGTCAGCAATGTGAATAAGATCTTGAACATTTCAGACAACTCAAGCTCCCACGTGATTGCAACCCCAGCCAACATCACACTGGGCATAAGAACTACCCAGCGGAATCAAGTCAACCCACACAACTGTGAGAGTTAATAAAATGGTTGTTGTTTCAAGTCACTATGTTTTGGAGGAGTTAGGCTGCAACAGATAACCCAAACACAATCTCAGAGAGAACCACTGTTGGTGACAGCGTCCTGAAGGGGCAAATATTGGGGCGCCTGGCTGGCTCAGTCAGAAGAACGTGCAACTCTTGATCTCAGGGTAGTGAGTTCGAGCCCCACATGGGGTATAGAGATAAATAAAAAACTTAAATAAATAAAAAAACTTAACAACAATAACAAAAGAAGGGTCCAATGTACATGTGTGACATGCCAGGAGTCCAAGGAGTAGCCCAGGAAACAGGGAGCAGAGAGGTCTCTGACAATGGCAGAGTCTTGTCACATGGCCAGGGGTGTATAATTCCAGAGAGGTCAGTGATATCAAGTCATTGTAAGTTCATGAGTAACAAAGTCATTGTAACGTGACTTCTTAAACAAATGTAGATGTGCCTTCAGTCAAATACTGTTTCCTGGAACATACAATTTTACATGATCATCATGGCAGATACTTTAATAGTGTGTTTAGTGTGCGTGAACATGGTGCTCGGTACTTTCCATGCATTGCATTGTCCTTATTCCTCAAAACAGTCTTGAAAAATAAGAATATTTATCTCTCCCCCCAACCCTCTTTCCTTCCCTCTCTTCTTTCCTGCTTCCTTCTTTCATCAGAAAAGGTAGTTTAAATTTTTTCTAAATCACATCATACATTGTTAGATGTAAGAAAGCTTCCTGTTAAACTTTGAGCAGAAAATAGAATCCAGAGCTGTTTTTTTTTTTCCTTCCCAGTTCTTTCTTTTTTAAATTCCAATATAATTAACGTACAGTATTGGACTAGTTTCAGGTGTACAATGTAGTGATTCAGCAATTCTATACATTACTCAGTGCTCATCATGATACACATACTCTTAATCCCCTTCACCTATTTCACCCCTCCCCTCCTCCTCTCTGGTAACCATCAGTTTGTTCTCTATAGTTAAGGGTCTGTTCATTTCTCTCTTTTTTTATTTTGCTCGTTTGTTTTGTTTCTTAAATTCCACGTATGAGTGAAATCATGTGGTGTCTTCCTCTGACTTACTTATTTCACTTAATATACTCTAATAATATACTATAATACTAGTATATTATACTAATATTATATTATAGTATATTATACTATAGTATATTATAATTATGTAATATACTACTATAATACACTAGTATATTATACTAATAGTATATTACATAATTATAATATAATAATATACTATAATATACTCTAATAATATACTCTAATACTCTAAGCATAATATACTCTAGCTCCATCCATTTTGTTGCAAATGGCAAGAGTGCATTCTTTTTTATGGCTGTTTCTTCCCAGTTCTTAATATGCTGAAATGAATTCAATATCCTTCCTACTTCCTGGCTAGTTGCAAACAACTTCAACTTCTCACGCCTGTTGAAGGTTGAGTTAATATTTGAAAAGTGATATGTAGGTTTACAGCCTACTACCGGCAGAGACCAGTTACCTTTCAGTTCACCTCCCATGTTCTAACACCCTGGAAATGTTTACGGAGTGTCCACCACATGGGTAAATGCCACGTTACCTCCTCGGTAGATGAAATCAGAAACAGATTACAAGTAGGAAGATTCTACCTGGATGGACATACTGGCAGTAGGAAACTCATTTCCTTTCCACCATTCTGTAAGGCACCTGGATAGCCAACAGCAGGCACGGTATTCAAAACAGAGCATGCACTTACTCAACGCTTACTGGATGAATAAAAAACATTAAATAGAGAGTAATATGAATGTCTGAAAATAATGTTAAACAGTGTTCACTGTGTAAAATAAGTAAGGTAGGATTATCTGATATTATTGGTTCATACTGAGCCCGCAAAATGCATCAAATGCATTTGAATGCATTAAAAAATTCTCATTTACAGCATTATGTAGATAATTCCAAATTTGTTTTTCCCAATTTCTAAATCTTGCCATTTCATACTTTTGCTCAGGCTGCTATTGCCTTGGACCTGTAGGAAGTTACCACATAATCTATATTCATGAAGTCCAGATTTGAAAGACAACATATTTCAATCAACTCATTCTTTGAAGAAAGAAGGCACAGACTTGGTCACAAAGACCAATGATCTTCTCATCTTCACAAAGTAGCTCAAATTCAAATTTAGGCAATTAGCTGAGAATTTATAGCCAGAGATAAAGCAGTGGGAAACTGTAGGGTACTTCTCAGATGCATCATGAAAGGAAAAATTCCACAGGCCCCAGCTGAAATCACAAATGAGCAACTCCCTGTTTCTTATTATGACTATTTCTCTATATCTCATTAATAATATATTAATAATGTTATTA
This sequence comes from Panthera uncia, assembly GCF_023721935.1. Taxonomy (NCBI): domain Eukaryota; kingdom Metazoa; phylum Chordata; class Mammalia; order Carnivora; family Felidae; genus Panthera; species Panthera uncia. Next base: position 31,204,396 of record NW_026057578.1, on the reverse strand, counting down.
ATAACTATGGCTGACAGAGCAACTTTAAAGCATAATTTAAAACTCTACAGGTTTAAAAGTACTGACAATAAATAAGGAAACTCTGAGGTCTAGTAATAAATGGTTATAAAAAATGTTTCCTCCAAGATCTGATTAAATTTTGTATTATTGTTCTTCTCTGGGGAACTGTAAATGTAAAATAACATGTTAATTTCTATTCCTTAAGTAATATTTCTCTAGCATCCTCAGAATGTAATAGCTTCGGGGCGCCTGGGTGGCGCAGTCGGTTGAGCATCCGACTTCAGCCAGGTCACGATCTCGCGGTCCGTGAGTTCGAGCCCCGCGTCAGGCTCTGGGCTGATGGCTCGGAGCCTGGAGCCTGTTTCCGATTCTGTGTCTCCCTCTCTCTCTGCCCCTCCCCCGTTCATGCTCTGTCTCTCTCTGTCCCAAAAATAAATAAAAAACGTTGAAAAAAAAAAAAAAAGAATGTAATAGCTTCAACAGCTACTCTTTTCATAGAGAATTCTGACATGGGAAATAAGATATCTGCTCTTTCCTGAAGAGATGTTATTTTCTTAAATGAGTTTGTTCATTCTATTTATTTGTTCTGTGAAGCTATGATACCTACCCTGCCTGATTTTGTTCCTCTTATTTTAAGTTTGCATATTTTATTTTCCCAAGTAGCCTCAACTCCCTGCATACAGAAATCATGTGCTCCCACACGATTTCATGTTTTTTGTCACCCTCAACCTAGAGCATGGTGATAGATGCAAAGAGGACAATAAAAAAATGTTTCACTGACTGGTTGGATAGACCTCTAACAAACATGCCATAAAGGCGCCTGGCTGGCTCAGTCGGTAGAGCATGCAGCTCTTGATCTCAGGGTTGTGAGTTTGAGCCCCACGTTGGGTGTAAAGATTACTTAAAAATAAAACCTTTAAAAAAAAACAAGCATGCCATAAAACACATTCTCACAGACGTGGCTCTGCTTAAAGCCACCTGAAATTAATGGGGATCCTTCACCGTAAGATGATTTGTGGAAACTGCACGGAAGCCTCTTCAAATACAAATCAAAGCACTTTGCAAATGAGAAGGCATCCGTTGACATCTACATTTGCAATGAAGAGATTATATGAGAACAGGGTTAGATAATTTGCCTACAACTATACGCTGAGTTAGCAGAAAACATCTATACTAACAGCAAATTCTAGGAAGTAATTCTGTGGATACTTTGGGTCAGTATGAATCAGAATAACTTCCCTGTAAAGGCTCTGTGCCAGTACAAATCTTTTTTTGTTTGTTTGTTTGTTTGTTTGTTTTTTTTGCCCCTTACTGAGCACCATAAAGGGTAAGGCTTATAGTTGCTTCTTGAAAGGAGTTCAACAAAGAAGTAGAAGTCTAGAAACATCCACAGGGGCACTACTAGCTATAACAGCAGCAACAGTAACAACCACTAGCCTTTACTAAATGTTCTAAGCTCTGTTGCCTCATTCAGTTGTCATGACAACCTAAGAAGCAGGCAATATTATCATTTTCATTCTACAGATGAAGAAATTGAACAACGCAAAGTGTAGCAACTTGCCCCAGGTCAGAATCAAGGTCAAACCCAAACCAGTCTAGCTCCAAAACCAAAAATAAGAATGCAGAATATGATCTTTTTTTTTTTTTTAAACATTTATTCGTCCTTGAGAGACAGAGAGAGGCAGAGCATGAGCAGGGGATGGGGAGAGAGAGACACACACAGAATCCGAAGCAGGTTCCAGGCTCTGAGCTGTTTGTTAGCACAGAGCCCGATGTGGGGCTCGAACCCACGAACTGCGAGACCATGACCTGAGCCGAAGTCGGACGCTCAACCGACTGAGCCACCCAGGTGCCCCAGAATATGATCTTTTTAAGTGAAAATGATACAATTAAATAAGTAGCTTTAAGACAACTGGCTCCCATTGAGAAAATAATAAAGCTATCACCCTGCCTCACATTCTACACCAAGAAACACATTTCAAAATTAAAAAAAAAAAAAATTTAAACTGTAAAATTACCAGGAGATACCTAATTTATATAATCTTGGGAGGGAATGATTTTCTAAACATTATACCAAAGCAGAAGCATTGATGGATAAAATTAACTATGTAAGAATTTAAAATCTGTACAACAACAACAACAACAACAACGAAACAACACATTTACTTGTAGTAGCCAAAACTGGGACACAAACTAATGGCCATTAACAGGAGGACAGTGAAAAAGATTATAATGTATTTGTACTCCAGAATACTACACAGACCTTTGGTTGAGCTATTAACATCTAAAGATGATTGTGATAGAACATGGAATTTTAAAAGGTGAGTTGGAGGGGTGCCTGGGTGGCTCAGTTGATTAAGTGTCTGACTTCAGCTCAGGTCAACATCTCACAGTTCGTGAGTTCGAGCCCTGTGTGGGGCTCTGTGCTGACAGCTCAGAGCCTGGAGCCTGCTTCGGATTCTGTCTCCCTCTTTCTCTCTGCCCTGCCCCGCTCATTCTCTCTCTCAAACATAAACATTTAAAAACAATAAAAAATAAATAAATTTTTAAGAAGGTAAGTTGGAAAACAGTATGTTTTTGTTAGAGATTTCTGGTTTGCTAAAATCAAACACAAACAGAGACCAGACTTGAAAATTCCCTGAATGGACACAACCAGTTAGTCATACATGTAAAGTAAAGCTTAATTTAGTTTACTTTGCAAGATAAGAGAGGCTAACTTGACCTGGGACACTTCTTGGTTATGTGTCTGAAAATCATAAGCAAAACTTGAATTGTTCCCCCAAATTCATAGGAGGTAACCACTAACCAAACCCTTACATTTAAGAAAATTCTAATATTGTAACCAATTACTGCAAAAGCCAGTCACTGCCTCCACACTACATAAGCTGCTTTATAACAATATACCTCTGAGCTTCATTCTGTGATTTGGTTTGACCACTCCCAATTTGCAAAGTGTCTTTTTAGTGTATGCACAATAAACTAATTACTACTTCAGTGATTCATTGGTTTTACTTCTGTTTTCTTTTTTTTTTTTTCCTGAACTTTGACAGGTTAAAAGCTATGCATAATCAACCGTACTAAAATACACACATTTACATGCACAGTTTACCAACACTGAGATATATATATTTACGGTACACTTCCCTAAAAATATACACAACACTACTGGTTACCACCAGGAAGTAGAAAGGGAGGGGAAGAATAGAGAATGTTCTTTTTGCTTCCTTTTCATCTGTGGTATTTTACTTTTTTTTTTTTTAATGTCTATTTATTTTTGAGAAAGATAGAGAGAGAGCACAAGTGGAGGAGGGATGTAGAGATGGAGAGGCAGACACAGAACCTGAAACAGGCTCCAGGGTCTGAGCTGTCAGCACAGAGCCCAATGCGGGGCTTGAACTCATGAATGATGAGATCACAACCTGAGCTGAAGTTGGAGGCTTAACCAACTGAGCCACCCAGGCGCTACCTATTTTACCTTTTTTAAAGTACCCATTACTTTGGTCATTTTAGAGAAAACAAATTTCAATCAGAGAGTGTATAAAAATTAAAAGGCAAAACTGGGATGAATTATTGCAAAAAATGCTAAAGAGTTAGTATTCTTGATGTATAAAGTACTCTTACGAATTAGTAAGAAAAGATGACAATTTTAATAGAAAACAGGCAATTCATAAAAAAGAAAATGTCCAAGAAAACACAGTATTTCTTTACACTATAATCAGAGAAATGCATATTAAAACAAAAGTCTTTTTCCCCCCCATAATTAGCAAAGTTTCAAAAAATTATAATATTAGTGTTGAGAAGAGCCTTGGAAAAAATGGTTTTCTTCCCTTTTCTGGAAGGACAAACTAGTAATACATGTCAAAAAAAAGTTTTAATGTGATAGAGCAATTTTTCTTATAGGAATTTAGCTTGAAGAATAATTTAAGATAAATACATGGGCTTAACCAGAGCAATTTTTCTTATAGGAATTTAGCTTGAAGAATAATTTAAGATAAATACAAGGGCTTAACCAGAAGGATGTTGAACACAGCCCTTTATAACAACAACACATTAGAAACAATGAAAACGATCAAAGCTAGGGAATTGTTTATTGGTATAGCAATTTTTACAGTTGTTTCAGAGAAAAATGCAACTATTTCAGAGAAACACAAGAAAAAAAAAGAAAACAAAGAAAAGGTGAGCTTACAAGCATTTAAAGAAAAAGGGCCAGGATTTTTATGATGCCCAACAGATTTTTTGGTTGAAAATTTTCTTGAGATATTTAAGACTCCCATGCTGTGCTAGAGATCAATGCAGACAAATCCTGTGAACATTTCCCTACTTTCCCTCAATCTACGTCCAACTACAGAATACTGGCATTGATAAATCCAACAATCTTATTCCGATTTCTCCAGTTTACTTGTATGCATTTATGTATGTCTCTACAATTTTATCACGCATCTGGGTTCACCCATCCATGACCACAGTCAAGATACAGAACATTTTCATCATAAGGATCCCACGCATTGCCCTTTTAGAACCACAGCCACCTCCCTTCTGCCCACCCCAACTCCAAACCCTGACATCTACTAGTCTGTTCTCCAATTTCTAAAAATGTTTGCACTTCAAAAATAATGTGTAATGGACGACAGTACGTCAAGTTTTGGAATTCACTTTTTTCCCCATGAGCTGAATTCCCTGGGAGATTCATTCATCCAAGTTGTGTGTCTGGATGGTTCATTACTCTACTGCTGAGCGGTATTCACTGGCCATACCAGTGATGCACCACAATCTACTTAACGATCTCCTGATGAAGGATATCTGGGACATTCGAGTTTTCGGGTGTTAAGACGAGACCTGCTACGAACATTCATGTATAGGCTTTTGCACGAATGTGACTCTTCATTTGCCAGATAAATGTCCAAGAGTATAAATGCCAGGTGGTCATATGGTAATTCCATGTTTAGTTTTACAAGAAACTACTAAACCGTTTCCCAGAGTAGCTGTGCCATTTTACACTCGCAGCAGCAATGCGTGAGTGGTCCGGCTTCTCTACCCCTTTACCAGCATTTGGTGGTGTTATCCTAGCCATTTCTGTAGGTATCGTTATTGTTTTAATTTGTACTTTCCTGATGGCTCCTGATGTTGGACATACTTTCACGTGCTTATCTGCCATCTGGATACCCTCTTCAGAGAAATGTCTCTTCATGTCTTTTGCCCATTTTCTATTTGAAGTGTTTACTTTTCTGCAGCTGAATTTTGACAGCTCTTTTATACTCAACATACTAGTCCTCTGTCAGATAACAGAATTGCAAGTATTTTCTCCTGGTGTGTACCTTATCTTTTCATCCTTTTTATGTGGGCTTTCAGAGACCAAATTTAAAAAAAAAAATTTTTTTTTAATGTTTATTTATTTTTGAGAGAGAAAGACAGAGAGAGAGAGAGAGAGAGACAGAGACAGAGCGTGAACAGGGGAGGGGCACAGAATCTGAAGCAGGCTTCAGGCTCTGTCAGCACAGAGCCTGATGTGGGGCTCGAACCCACGAGTGGTGAGATCATGACCTGACTCAAAGTCAGAAGCTTAACCAACTGAGCCACCCAGGTGCCCCACAAATTTAATAAATTTTGATGAAGTCCAATTTATCAATTTTTTGGCTATGGTCTATTTCATTTCCATCATTTCCATTTAGGTTTTTTTATAACTTGTATTTCTTTACTGAGTTTTCTATTTTTTCATTTGTTTCAACAGAATTTATAACTGATTGCTGAAGTGCTTTTATGGTGATTGCTTTAAAATCCTTAGCAAATTCCAGTGTCTGATTCATCTCAGGATTGGTGTCTGTGACTGTTTTCATTCATGTTGTGATTTTTGGTTCTTGGTATGACGAGTGACCTTGGCGCTATTTAAGTCCTGTACTTTAGCACACATCCATCCTGTTCAGGTTTAGCACGCAGGTTGTGGCCTACTTTTGCATGGTTCCAATGACAGTTTAATTTTCAGAGCCTCTGCTGTTTATCTTGGTCTCCTTGGTTTATCAGGTACTGTTGAGGCTCCCATAGCACCCTGCTGGAACTGCCTGCAGGACTGACCCAGCCCGTGGGTGTCTCTTGGTAGGGGGTTGATCTCAGGCCCCCTGGGAAGAGGAGGTTTTCCAGATGGGCTGCTTGTTGTTGTGGGATTTCCCTTTTCCAGTGCCTCCAGCTGCCCCAGTGAATGTAAGAAGGTAGGGAGCAAGGGGAATCTCACGCCCACAAAGACAAAGGGGATTCTCGGCCCAGGTCACTACTTGAGTTGGCAGAATCCCCTCACTTGTGCTTGCGGGCCGCCTGGGTCTGGTTTAGCAGAGGAGTGAAGTCTCTGGCCCAATGGAGGAGAGTGCTTCCTCTCGCCGCTTACTATGATGGGTTTTGCTATAGATGCCCCCTTGTTGGGTGCTGGGCTCTCCTAGTGATGTGGGATGACCCACTGGTCAGTACTGTGGAGAAATGAGCCTACCCAGGCCCCTTCTTGTTGCTAGGTTGCAGGCTGAAATGCACCAAGTTCTGGTCACCTTCTTCTGGTGGGTGGGAGAACAGAAGACACTTTGCCTCTGTGTTGTTCCTTCAGTCCTGGGGCCTGAAACCAATTCCTCTTCTTTCCACTGCCCACTATTCCTTGATCACCTCTCATGTCTCCATGGTTTATAGTTGTACTTAGCAGAGAGTCATGGGTATGCCATCTTATCAGATCAGAAATCCCGAAAGATTTTTAAAATCTCATTACCCTTTAATGCTACTATAATTTCATCAAATAAAGCAAATTTAAATCCTTTGGTCTTATCTTTGCAAAAGAACACAACTTTTTCTTGGCAAATGCACACACAAAAAATCAGATATTATTTTTATGTTTACATTTTCACCTGCAATCAATCAAGCAACATAAATGAAAAGGTGTCCTCAAATTATATAATGCACTTGCAGTAACTAGACTTAACACTGGTGGCCTTAAGACAAGTTAGCGTCTCAGATTTCGAGTAAAAAAATCTCTAATAACTTGAAGTTTTATTTCTAGTAGGCACAAAAGTTCTGCAAAGGATGAATTATCAAGGCTTAACACATCTGGTACACTGAAATTCTTGTTCTCAGTAACGCTCAGGAATATGTAAAAAATAGTCACTAGAGGGCAGTAGACTCGAACGCTGCCCCATGGCAAGCAATTGCCAAGCACCATCTCCAGGATCTAGACCCGGAGCAGCTGTTTGGGTTTTGCTGGCTGAAAACACAGAATATTATTTTAACCCATTCTCCCTCAAACTCATGTTCTAAAATGGCATTGGCCCATGGGTAACTTCTTCATGTTTTCACTTGCACTGCGCTTAACATTCCCTAATGTTTTCGAAGAGTTCTTTACAGAAGAAAATTCTGGATCTAACGACTGAATATATTGTGAAGAAACAGGGTTAAATCTCTTGGCTTGTTTGTCGGTTTTTAGAATTTATTTAAAATTTCCACTCAATTCCATTATTTTGCGAGCAGGAAAATTCAGAATGCTATAAAATGTGATAAGAGTATAGTTTTCTTGGGGCACCTGGCTGGCTCAGTCAGAAGACCATGTGGCTCTCGATTTGGGCTCAGGTCATGACCTCATGGTTATGAGATCAAGCCCCGCATTGGGCTCCGCACTGAGCATGAAGCCTGTTTGCGATTCTCTCTCTCTGCCCCTCCCCTCCCCTCTCAAAATAAATACATGAACACTAAAATTTAAAAAACCCTGTGACTATAGGCAAAGTACACAGAAGTAAACAAGTCTCTTCTCCCATAGCAGGTGTTCTTGAAACTCAAAAGTGAGGAGCAATGAGAGATGTCACAGATGGCAAATAGCATTCTTGAGCCTTTGAAAAGAACTCTCCTCTTAAACTACTATCTCTAACGACTATTTAAGGTTATCTACAATTTGGCAGTCTAAACTAGAGAAGAATATTCTTCTATTTTCAGAAAAGGGATAGAAAAGTCACAGTTAGAAGTAGTCTGTAGAGAGGGCCACCTAAAAATAGAAGTTACCAGGTTGCTACGTGACCTTGGGTGATTTTCTTCATTATCCTGGGTTTTGACACTCTCTTGCAGAAAATGACACATCTGGGTGAGCTTGACAATTTTCAAACTGTTTGGCCCTGACATCCTTTCTTCCAATGACTGCTCATCTAGAAGCCTATGATGCAAATAAGTTGATATGGAGAGCAAGAGTGGAGAGTCCAGGGCCCCCATAAGTTCAGTCCTGACCTTATAGCTCCTAAAGGGATGCTTAGAACACAGTTTGAAAACCACCGGCCCAGGGGCTGTAACATTCTGTAATTCTGTGGGCCTTAGTCATATACACGGAGAGTTTATCCTTCACTGCTTGGGCCACACAATTAGGACGCACTGCTTCCTTCCAATAGTAGCAAGCAAAGAATTCAACATCCTGTTTTGGACCTGAAAATGAAGACTACAATGGCTGAATCTGTAGAACTCACCCCAATGAGTGGTAACAAATCAGAAATGCACTGGCATGCAGGACACTCAAACTTTCCAAATAAAACCCATCAACTGGACATGGGATAGTAAGCACCAGATTTTGTTCTCTGATTTCTCAGAGAATTAGTTCCTCAATCTCCTTCTTTCCCTTCCTCCCTATATCTCAGGTCAGGTTTAAAGGGTGCTGGGTCATTAGCTGCTAGGATGGATGTTACTTCTAGGTTGGATGTCACCTCTAAGAAAAATGTCTTTACCATTATTTACATGTGTAGAATATATCCTGACTCCTATTTAAGATGGCAACACCACATTCAGAATTCTATAATTATTATATATAAATTCTATTTTGAAATTTTAGATTTAAGAGCTTAAAGTTTCTTTTTTATAATTTTTTTTTTATTAACGTTTATTTATTTTTGAGACAGAGAGAGACAGAGCACGAACGGGGGAGGGTCAGAGAGAGAGGGAGACACAGAATCGGAAGCAGGCTCCAGGCTCTGAGCCATCAGCCCAGAGCCCGACGCGGGGCTCGAACTCACGGACCACGAGATCGTGACCTGAGCTGAAGTCGGACGCTTAACCAACTGAGCCACCCAGGCGCCCCAAGAGCTTAAAGTTTCTTATGGAAATAAAATTTTCCAGAATTACAAATAGATACCATAGGAACCATAGAAAGGAAAAAGGACACATTTATCTATTCTTAAATCGCAAATTCCTTGGATGAAATGCCTATATATTTATATAGGTTACAAAATGGTCTTTGAAGATTGGGATTTTGACAGATTCCAGAAGAAAAAAAAGGAGACATTAAATCACTATTTACTTTAGACATACAACTAGGGCTACCAGCTAGGGCTTTTAATCATCAAGACTTAATCATCAAACATTCAGTTTGTTGTTCACATGCAACCGGTTTTCTCAACAAATGCTCTTAGAAGTCAAAGTTTGAGGAAAGGGCTCAAAAAGAAACATTTACCAACTCCATATTGCAACGTCTAAGCCAAACAACTCCAGAGCAACTCTTTGTCCTGTATTAGAAGGCATCTAATAGAATGCATCTCCAGAACAGAGGCTGCAGAGGGCCCTGATGAGATCAGCCACCGATCTCAGACTTTTCTCAACCTATAGCAGTACACACAGAACTTCACTCCAGGAAACCCTGGTGACCTTGTTTTTGAGGGGTTTATCCGAGACCACTGACCATCTCACTTGGCACTTGCATTCTGTTTATGCTTTTCTCCAGCCCAGTAACAAAAGAGAAAGGAAACAAGTATCTAAGAGGCAGGGAATCCAAGCCCACCGCTAAGTGTGTATGGGGGACTAATTGACGGACTCAGCTCAACAGTTTCTGGAGTGGCCTGGAGCTGACCAGGAAGGAAGGAGCACATTTCAAGGACAGGAACAATGCAGCTGAGGCATTAAGGCCTGACTCAGCATAAAAACAAGCCCAACAGGAGTAGCAGGCCTGTGCTAATGAGTAGTTAGACACCAGCAGGGGCCTGCATTCGGCTGGCATGCACCTGTATGTTACCTGGTGCCTTGCCAGTTACTAAAATATTGCAAATACTGCTGAACTGGCTGTTAAATATCTTGAACAGGGGTGCCTGGGCGGCTCAGTCAGTTAAGCGTCCGACTTTGGCTCAGATCATGATCTCGCAGTTCATGGGTTCAAGCCCCGCATCAGGCTCTGTGTTGATAGCTCAGAGCCTGGAGCCTGCTTCAGATACTATGTCTCCCTCTCTCTCTCTCTCTCTCTGCCCTTCCCCCACTCACACTCTCTCTCTCTTTGTCTCAAAAGCAAATGAACATTAAAATAATTTTTTTTTTAAATCTTGAACAAATGCTTTGGACATGAGATTATGCAGAGCCCTGACAAGGAGGCACAGGAGCCTTGTTTGGAGTTGGAAGGAAAGTGGGGGTGTACAATGATATCTCAAAGGGATTTAAATAGAGGAACGTGATGGAAATGTTGTTTCAGGAAGACCTCTTTGGCAGTGTGGCTCTTCTGTCAGATCTCACCAGGAAGAGAAGGGAGGGAGTTCTGCACTCCTATGCCTGGCTTAGGTGACAAGTTGTTGTTTGTTTTACTGTTACTTCATAAGAAGTAGCTAGACAATGCTTGCTCAAGACACCAGTTCGAGACAGAGGAGCGGTGTTTATCTAGAGAGACACAGCCCAGACTCACCCGCTTTTGGGTACCCAGACTGAAATGACCAAGGCTTTGAGGTTTTCCTGACTAATACTCTCCGATTCTTATCAACTCATTTCCTAGAAAGTGCTCTGAACTCTCATGTCCCTTGCTGCTAATATCCTCCTCCAGGGCATGAACAGTGATATGGCAGTTGGGCATACGAGATTAGGGCAGAGAAGTGTCCATTAGGTTTAGCTCCTGGGCAAAATCACCAGCATCTGAGCAAGGGCGGGCTTAGTCTAGTGGGTAGTAGGGGTGAAGGACATGTGCCCAGAATTGAAGAACAATCATAAGAGGAAGTAGAATGGAATATGGGCAACCCCTTCAAAAAGCCTGGCTGGGAAGAACAGGTCAGTGATGGGCAAAGCCAGAGGCAGCTACATGGTGAAATGGGGGATCCTTTATAAAAGTTAGGCGTCAGCCCAGGTCCCTGTCCTTAAAACCTGGTTTTTCCAGTGGTCTCTGCCATCTCCTAAAATTGAGGCCACTCGTCCCTTGCCTGCTATTCTTCCAGAGGTTACAACTGTGATGCTGTCTCCGACCTTGAAGTTGGGACCTTCCCACTCACTGATAAGCCACCTGCACACTGCCTGCCACTTGCTGGGATTTCTGGGTACTCTCGTTGCATTACCTGTTGCAGGGCTGTGCTCTGCTACCAGTAGGCTATTCTATACCATCACCGTGGACCCCATCTCCTTGCTAACTGTGTGTCTGAATTTTAACCATAGGTTTTGACAACTGGGCTAATTTGACTAAATCTTAAGGGTCTTAAGGGTCAGCTCCTGGCTCCTATTTCACCCAGTAGCTAGAGAAGCCAGGTCCTGGGTTCACCCTCAGACCTCTGTAAGCAACCTGCCATACTCCATCAGTTCTTGAGGTACTCAACCATATTCTGAGGTAAGCACAGGCTATCTAAGTGCAACCAACAGTAAGGGAGTACCAGGGCTGGGTGCAGCCCAATGCTGAGATACCTTGGGTGACTATCAGCTGGAAAACTTTGACTGTGTTCACCAATCTCTAGAAGATCAACTTCCTTACAAAACACAACAGCAAACAAGCAAGCCAAGAATGCAAGTTGGCTTGGGAGCTGGATATGTTAAAAAGCAGAGCTAGAATAGTAGCCATCAGAACACCAACGGAGACCAATGTAAAGGTAGGCCATGTCTCTGAGCAAACAACAGATCCAGAGTTATCAGAACTAGATTAAAATGTGGGCAAAATCTGCTGAAGGGCTGTGGGGGAGAGAATCTGTAATTATAACTACCTATGAGCATGCAGTGAAGGGAAGGAAAGTGGATCTTACTTATACATACTTCTTTAAATTTTAGTTTTTAAATGTTTATTTATTTTTGAGAGAGAGAGAGAGGGAGAGCCAGGCAGAGGCAGAGAGAGAGGGAGAAAGAATCCCAAGCAGGCTCCATGCTGACAGTGCAGAGCCCAACACGGGGCTCTAGCCCATGACGAACCATGAGATCATGACCTGAGCCAAAATCAAGGGTCGGCCCTGTAACTGAATGAGTCACCCAGGTGCCCCAGATCCAATTTATTTATTTATTTATTTATTTAAGATTTTATGTATTTTTTTATTTTTTTTAATGTTTATTTTTGAGAGCAAGAGAGACAGAGCATGAGCGGGAGAGGGGCAGAGAGAGGGAGACACAGAATCCGAAGCAGGCTCCAGGCTCCGAGCTGTCAGCACAGAGCCCGATGCAGGGCTCGAACCCACAGACCGTGAGATCATGACCTGAGCCAAAATCGCGGCTCAACTGACCGAGCCACCCAGGCACCCCCCCACCCCGGGTCCTCCTTATAAATAGAAAATCAAAACTCAAGACCATAGACAGTTTTGAGAAACTGGAGGTGCAAGATGGTCAGCCAAGAGCAAATCAGGCTGGGTGGTTAGGGCAGTGATTTCCCCCACAGTGTAGGACCGTCCACCTCAGCCATTTCACTGGCTGGTAATGGTCGGATTACCAGTGACAATCTTTCCTAAATTTACTTAGTAAAAATCTCTTTCTCACAAAAGGCAACTCTGAAATGTTTACAACAAAATAAATAGCTTCCCATGCTGTGTAAATTTCACTTAGTGAGATCAGAATTAAGTTCCTTTTGTGGTGGATACACCTGAGTGCATTTATTCCTGCCTACCATAAGCTATCCGCTACAAAGCTACTAAATATAAAGGTGGCTGCCTTCCATTGGATCCTAGTGTAATCCCTGCTCCCATCATGATATCTTTCGGATATCATTTCCACTCAGTTCTTGGGAAGCTCTAGGTGATCTGGTTCAATTTTACTTTATTTTATTTTATTTTTTAATTTTTTTTGAATATTTATTTTTACTTTCGAGAGAGAAAAAAAGAGTGCAAGCGGGGGAGGGGGAGAGAGAGAGAGAGAGAGAGAGAGAGAGAGAGAGAGGCACAGAATCCAAAGCAGGCTCTAGACTCTGAGCTGTCAGCACAGAGTCTGACGCAGGGCCAGACTCACAAACTGCAAGATCATGACCTGAGCCGAAGTCAGACACGTGACTGACTGAGCCACCCAGATGCCCCGATCTGGTCCAATTTTAAGCAACCATAACAAGTATCGTGAGTAATAAATGGTATAGCATACAAAAGTACTGCAGAATGGTGGACTGCACCACAAAATTAAGATTGCTTTTAAATATGTAAGTCTGAATAAAATAGTATCAAAAACTTAATATTCCTCCCTAAAACTGCCCCCCTCCAAAAATGAGTTGTTTGCTGTGTCAAGCAAACAAACTTGCCTAGATTCATTTCTGAGCAATTCCTTATCTCAGTGATATCATCCATTTGGTTGTTTTCCAGGTTAGAAAAAGCAACTTTTTTCCAATAAAAATGTGATTGAAAACAGTGCCTTTGGGCTCAGCCCAGCTCCGCCATTTATTAAGTAACACTGGGCAGGCTTCCTAATGTCTCCACATCTACATTTCCTTATTTATAAAATAGGGTTGCTTTCTACTTCTCAGGTTTGTGGTAAGAATTAAAAGTAGCAATCTTTGTGAACCACTTAGCATGGAGCCCAACAACAAAAAACCTGACAGGCAGCCAGGCTGCCATAAATGGGAGTGATCATTATTCCTGTATTCTAAGACATTCCGATGTCTAGCTCTGCAGGGAAAAGTAACCACAGAACCTTCGTTGGGGTAGTATATGCAAACCAACATTAGTGTTTTAAACACATGCTGCAGATCAGGAGGCATGGCCACAGGGAAGAAGGAGGAGATAAGACTCCCGGATGCTAGGAATGGCTCCATTTGGAAAGGTCAAATTGGGGGGTAGGGTGCAGAGGGGGGGTGTGAGAATGTGTAGGGGTGAAAAACATAAATAGGATGCATTTTAGGAACATCAGACAGACAGAGTTTCCCAAACTCTCTTCTACCTATCCTCGATTCCTGAAATTAAACCATTCTTTAAGGTTAAGGCTAGGTATTCTTAAATGAAGACCATCCCGGAAAAGCTGACACTTGAAGCTATTTGTCTCTGAGTCCAAGTTTCAAATCGTCTTTTGGGGATGCTCTGAAGGGTGACATATGAAGGCCCAGGGCACGTAGGAATGGGGTGGAGGCCCAAGCAAGGAGAAGACAAAGTGAGAACTGGGCCTCCAGTTGGACTGGACCCACTTGGGTTTGGGGTGCATGTGTTCTATCCTAGCAGAAGTGGCTCAGGATTTATATCACTGCACAATAGTTGATAACGCACTTTGCACACGTTAATGGCTGACAGTTGGGCCATGTCTCCATCAATTACACATTTTGACTTTTCTTCTGGGAGGCAGATGCAATCTGACAATCTCCTCCAACACGGATTGTGCTATGGGGCTAAATTCAGGCTTCACCTGATTCAGTGCTGCCTATGACTCCCACTCCTTATACATGGAACTTTCCAAAGTTACTCCTAACCAGCCTTAAGCTACATGTGTGGGCAGTGGAGAGGGGACCAGAGATGTTTTTACGTTGGGATCAGCTTCAGCCCTACCTCCATACAAGAATATCTCTTAATGAAATACCAATAGCAGTTAACATTCACCCATTCATTCCTCATACAAGTATTTATTGAGTACCTGCTATCCTGGAATTTATATTCCAGGAGATGAATCAATTAAAGTCAAATCTAGGGTGCCCAGTGGCATTCCTGCCGAGGCAAAGAATAAAGCCAGGGAAAGGTACAACAAAGAACGTCAGCAGGGAGGAGGGTGGCTGGCTCTTAGAGGTGGGAGGCAGAGGCCCCGCCCAGTGAGGACAAGAACAGTAGGAGGTCAGGGCAGAGACGTGGCAGACCCAGGGCCCAGAGGGCATGGGTGCCATAGGACTTTGGCTTTTGCTCTGAGACAGATGAGAAGCCATGGGAGTTTTGCACCAAGGACTCACATGATCTGATTTGCATTTTTAAAAGGATCTTCTGGTAGATGTGTTGAGAAGAGAGTGTAGGAGGTCAAGGGCAGGTATGGAAAGAGCTGGTTAGGAGTTTGTAACAATAATCCAGAAGACAGGCAATAGGGGCAGCAGAGGGGGTGGCAAAACGGTTTAGATTCTAGATCTTACTCTGGCAGTAAAGCTGACAGTGATAGACTGGATGTGAGAGAGGTTGAGGATGACTCCAAAGTTTGGGCCTAAGTGAATGGATGGGTAAAAATGCTTTTTAGAGATGAGAAAGGGTCAACGAACAGGTGTGTATATACAAGGGGAAATGGACTGGGGAGAGGGTGGAGGAATTAGCAATTTGATTTAGGATATATCAAATTCCAGAAGTCTAACAGAAATCTAAGTGATGATGTCAAGTACACAGAGCTCAGAGACATTAAGAAACATGCCCCAAGTCCCAGAGCCAGTAAGTGGGAGAGCTTTGGGCCCAGGTCTGTGGACCTCCAGGTCTGGACTGGGCAAAGAATGGGAAAGACAAGGGCTTTACAACCAGAGATGGTCAGTAACTACGTCAACAATCATCGTTAAGCTTAAATAATAAACTTTTTGGCAATTCAGTCAGGGAAACTTGTAGAAAAGTTGTTCCCCAAATGCAGAGTATACTCTATACGAGGAATACTGAGTGCCCTACTACTGTCACCTGTAACATTTAACAGGCCCACATTACTGCATTCTGAAGTTTTAGTTTTTATTTTATTTTTTAATTTATTTATTTATTCTAGAGAGAGAGAGTGTGCATGTGCTCATGCGAGTGTATGCAGGGGAGGTTCAGAGAGAGAGGGAGAGAGAAAATCCCAAGCAGGCTCCATGCTGTCAGCACAGAGCCCAACGCGGGGCTCGAACTCACAAACCATGAGATCATGACCTGAGCTGTAATCAAGAGTCAGATGCTTAATCCACTGAGCCACCCAGGCACCCCAACTTTCTGAAGTTTTAAAAGAACAAAACAAAATTCAATTCCACCTTCTCCCTGTTGAGCCTCTGAATGCAGTTGGATGGAGATGAGAAAGGTCCTCAGACAAAAAGGCCTCCAGGAAATAGCTCCTTGTGGTTACACCAGGGAGCTTGTCCTTTGAAGTCTCTCCCCACAGTTGTGCTTAGATAAGATGTTTTTCTACCCGAGACAATGAATCATTCCTCAGAGAGGTGCTATTGGAAAAGAGAGAAACAAACAACCACATACCTGTATGTATGGGGGGGGGGGGGCGCGGGGGTGTCAGTGTTAGCTTGTTTTAAACCCTGTTTCTTACCTGGATCTGCATCAGAAGAGCAAGGACTAGAAAGGGCTTCTACAGAACTAAAAGCCTCACTGTCGGCCTCTTGGTGGGGTCTCTGCAGCACATAATCTCTTATGTCATAAACTGTTGGCAAATCCAAGGCACTGCTCTCCTCGGACTGGCTGCCTGGAGTAGCTTCCTGGGTCGCCATAGTCCTGCTGTGGAAAAAATAATTCAACACAAGAGGCATTGCCTAAGAGGAGGCCCCCATTTCAGTCACAGCTTGAAGGACTAAAGTCCCAGCGCCTTAAAGGCCAAACAATACTTTGGCCAGAATACTTTCCCATTAGTAACAGTCTTCCTTGTGCTTACTTTAGACCCAGTATTTGTTTACCATGTTTCTTCATCATGAGAAACAAACACTCTCGACACAGAAAGATTAACAATTTCAGCTAGAGAATAAACTGCATGTCTGATAAGGATGAAGCACTGTGCAACACGATAATCCAAGGACTACAAGAATATGTAATGAGAAGAGAGACTGTCTATGATGCATTATGTGGAAACAAGATTTTTAAACAATAGGCAGGGTTTGATCCAGACTTTATAAAATGCAGAATCATGTGTGGGGTGTATGTGTGTGTGTGTGTGTTTGTGTAAGTGAGAAATACACATATCTATAGCTAGAAAAAAAGCATCTGGAAGGATAAATCCCAAATAAACTTCAATGGTAATTAATTCAGTGGTTTAATTGCTGACTAGTGAGATGACGGGTGACTTGTATTTTTATCTGTGGCCTAGTCAAACATGCATTCAGTCAATGATTTAACACGCCAGGCCCTGGGTGTACAAAGGTGAATGTAATAGACCCTTCCTTCAAGTTGCTCACAGTTTGGGATGATGCAAACGCACCAACATACCATGTAAACACAACGACAAGACAGAGAAGAACCCAGAAAGCAACAGTAAGTTTTCTGGAGAAGGTCGTCTCCAAGCATGGGGCAGGCCAGGCCAATGCCTGGGGGACAGCGCAAATGCAAGTAGAACCAGCTTGGGCAACCCAAGTGCCATGGGTGCTGGGAGTTTAAAGTGAGAGTCAAAGAACAATCGCACATGGGTAACTGGGGAGAGACAAACCTTGTGGTTTCAGCTGGATGGCCGTGGGGCTCTTCTGTTCCCAGCTCTGGAAAGGACAGCGAGGCTTGGCTGTTGATAGCCACTTGGATGCACAAACGCTCCGGCTGAGCTTTCGAGACCACAAAGGTGCTTTATTGGGTTCATCACTTGGACATTTCTTGTCACATTGGTGTTCCTAAAAAAGAAATAAAATAAATTAAAATTAGGTATTCCTCATCCTCCCCCCCAGGTAGACCCCGATCTATTTGTGGGTACTGGATTCTCTGTTGGAAGGTTCTTTACAGTGCATTCAGCTCTGCCCACCTCTCTATAAAATAACTACGGGCCTGGGGAGAGCCTAAACCCTCTGCAACTCTCTGCCTCATAAATTTCTGTCATCAATAAATCATATTGTAGCCAACACCACGCGTCATGACTGCCGTGGGCTGCCACGTGCCATGCAGAAGAGTTTACACGGTCAGATCTGCAGATTTGGCAGCTGGATGGGAGATGACTTTATAGGGCTTCAGCCCAGTGGCCAGCAATCTTAGAAGCAACAGGAATTCATTCAGCTGCCATGGTCCTGGTGAGAGACAAGGAGCATGTGAACTAGGGTAGGGTAATCAAGAGCAGGGGGCAGATTAAGAACATATGTAGGAACTAAAATGAGAGTAGAACTTCATCACTGAACAGGTAAAGGGGCTAAAGAGAAAGAGAGTCAATGAGGAATGGCAGCTTTAATGACTGGGTTGCTTTATCTAACTGCGTTAGAGAAGGAATAGTTTTCAGAGGGGGTGGTATTCCAAATTATGGAATACTGTACAGCTGTTAAGATGACAGTTGGAACCTGAAAGATCTCAAAGACATATGTTTGAATGAAACAAGCAATTTCAGAATAACAGGAACAGTATAATAATAAGGGTAGATAACATTTATCCAGTGCTTGTTGGGTGCCAAGCACTGTGTGAAGAGCTTCATCGGCAATAGCCCCATGAAGCAGGCAATCCTACCACGACCCTCATTTACAATCAGACAGTCAGACACAGAGAGAAGTCGAGTAACTTGCCCAAAGAAACTTCATCTAGAAAATGCCAATCTGGAATGAACCCACCTCCCAGACCTCCCAGCCTCCTGTGTCTGCACAGCCCAAAGGACCACCCTATCAGGCAAAGATAGGGTGTGTATAAAAACATATCAACAGAGAAGCCTGGCAAGATTCTTCTTGTTTGAGGACAACGGTCGCATGCTGTTGTGGACATTCACCCATGCAGAGAGTGAGCCAAGAGAGCAAGCAGCTGATTGCTTCTGAAAGAAGCAGAGGGATCAAGGTTCCCAAAGAAGCAAGAACATCCTGTCTCTTCACACATATTACATTAGCCAACCAAGCCTGAAGTTTCATCAAACACCTCCGCCACAGGCATCTGTGTCTCTTCCTTCTCCCCTCGTGTTAACAAACACTGCTCTGGAGGCTTCTGGAAGGGAAAAAATAGTTCAGTGAAGGACAGCAGTACATCCTGCCTGCCTGAAAAGGAGCCTTGACATTGACCATCACGCAAGAGTGTCATTAGTGATACAAGCAGCAGATTGATGTGATATCTGTCTTTCCTTTTAGAAATCACTGGTATTAAATGTCAAATATATTCCAAACTGGGCATTTGAACAAAACAAAACAAAACAAGACAAAACAAAACAAAAAAAAAAAAAAAAAAAAAAAAGGAAGAAAGGAAGGAAAGAAGGAAGGAAGAAAGAAAAAAGAAAGTCTACTGAAAGGCAGAATCTGGTTTATTGCAAAGTAAGAAACTGCATGCAAAACATTCTTTGGAATTCTGAAGTTGCCCAGGAGAAAGCAAGTAATAGGTACAGATGAGACCCTTCCTATGGCCTGTAACCACCTAAGCTGACAAGTACGATGCAATGATTATCTCTGCCCTAAAACTTTTAACATGGGGTTCCACTTTCTTCTCCAGAAGAGCTTATTTTCCTCTCTTAAAAGTACTTGGGGTGCCTGGCTGGCTCAGTCAAGAGAGCATGTGGCTCTTGATCTCAGGGTTGTGAGTTTGAGCCCCACATTGTGTGTAGAGATTCCTTAAAAGGATCTTTCAAAAAAAAAAAAAAAAAGTGCCGAGGCACCTGGGTGGCTCAGTCTGTTAAGGCCTCCAACTCTTGGTTTCGGCTCAGGTCATGATCTCATGGTTTCATGGGTTCAAGCCCCCATCGGGCTCTGCGCTGGCAGTGTGGAGCCTGCTTTGGATTCTCTCTGCCCTTTCCCTACTTGCCCTGTCTCTGTCTCTCCAAAATAAATAAATAAAACTTAAAAAAACAAAAAAGGCTTTAATTATACAATCTAAGTGTTCTTTTCCAATACCATAGGGGCACAGGCACAAGACGTCTCTCGGTACATTAAAACCTGCTTACCGAGAGAAGACAGCCATTCTCCCATGACTACAGATTCTTACCAACCTATAAATCCAACCTATAAATCCAGTCAGGGTCCTCAGATAAAAAGCTGTTTAGCTTCATCTCTTTTTTCAGCCAAAGGTCTTCCCTCCCTTCATGTTTTTACAGTGAAAAGTTTCAAACATAAAGAAAACTGGAAAGAATTATCTGATGAACATTCCTATAGCTACCATCTAGATTTCACAATTAACATCATACTATGATTTTCTTTATCATAAAACTATCCACCTGTCCAAGTCTTTATTCATCTGTTAATTATTCTTTTTTTACCTATTTCCAGTGACCTGTAATGAAAGGTTCTGAGTTAGTGCCCGGTACAATCAATTTGCATTTCCAAATGCTCACACTGTTAGCTAAGTGAAGCGTGAGTCAGAGGAGGGTCAAAGTGGAGCAAGGAGCACAGCTGGGAAGCTCTGCAGAGCAGTCCAGAGTTACACAGGGTCTCTGAAGTTAGAGACTCACTTTTTAGCTGTGTCACCTTGGGCAAGTCACTAACGTCTGTTTCCTCTATCGATAAAAATGGCTTGATGCCTGTGCTTACCTGATAGGGTTGTCATAGGAATTATATGAAATTAATGGATGGAAAATACTCAGTAGAGAATGCAAGCTCAATAATATCTAGATCCAATAAGTCAAATAGTAATAATTAGAAAACAATTTACAGGCTTCCATCTTCCCAGTCTACCTCCTATCCATTTGCCCTTCTATTTCCCATTCAGTAGCCATCTTACTTCTTTCATTCTTATCCAGTGTATTTTATAGTCCATTATCTTGTCAGTACCCTAAACTTCCCTTCCCGAACCATTGTGTTCTTTTATCACACCCGTTTGGCAAAACCCTCGCCTAGATGAACTCAGTTTATCTCCCCACTCTGCAGGGCTAGACATGAGTCACTGAATAGAGCAAGCTGGCTCACTCTGACTGAATAAACATCAACTAGAAATGGGCTGTTTGGCCACATGAATCTTGAGATGTTTATCTCATTACTTCCTCTTCCCCTCTCCTTGACTCTTGTGCTTTCTCCTGTCTTCTTCAACTCAGACGCTTCCCATCTGTCACATGCCTTCCTGCTCTTTTCAGTAGATCTGCTCACTTCCTAACTGACAAAGGAAACAGAATCCAGCAGAGAGGAACTTCCTCCACCATCCGTCAAGCAGAACAAAGTCTCCAACGTCTGCACACTGCTTCACTCCTCTTCACAACACAGAGCTGTCCCTCCTGTGGCAAAGTCCAACCCCTCCACCTGCACCTTAAATCCTGCTCTCTAGACCCTTCAACAAGCCCTCAGTGACAACAACCCCTTCTCTCACTTCTCTCCCACTGGATCTTCACTTAGATTTTTCAATATGCCCAAATTGCTCCCATTTTCAACAAAACCTAGTATGTAAGAGAATGTCCTTGTTCTTTGGAAATGCCACTCAAACATTAATTGGTAGGGGGAAAGGTGTGTACAACACACTCTCAAATAGCGCTGTGTGTGTGTGTGTGTGTGTGTGTGTGTGTGCGCGCGCGCGCGCGTGTGTGTGTGTGTGTGTATGAGAGAGAATGGTAAAGTAAATTGATGGGGCAAGTATAGACAGCTGGTGAATCTGGAAAATGCTATTTGGGAGTTCCTTGTACAAGTCTTGCAATTTTTTGAAGGTATAAAATCATATCAACATTAAAAGTTGTCAAGAAGTGGTGCCTGGGTGGCTCAGTTGGTTATAGCGTCTGTCCAACTTACAGCTCAGATCACGATCTCATGGTTTGTGAGTTCGAGCCCTGCATGGAGTTCTCTGCTGTCAGCACAGAACCTGCTTTGGATCCTCTGTCCCTCTCTCTCTCTCTTTCTCTGCCCCTCTCCCACTCCTTCTCTCTCCCCCTCTCTCTCTCAAAATTAAATAAATAAACTTTTTTTTAAAAGTTGTCAAGAAAGTGGGGTGCCTGGGTGGCTCAGCTGGTCAAGCAACAGACTCTTGACTTCAGCTCTGGTCATGATCTCATGGTTCATGAGTTGAGACCCACATTGGGCTCCACGTTGCTTGCTTGGGATTCTTTCTCTCCCTCTCTCTCTGCCCCTCCCTGGCTCCCATGTGCAAGCACACGCTCTCTCTCTCTCTCTCTCAAAAAAAGGTTGTCAAGAAAGAAAGAAAAGTGAAAAGGAAATCTTTGACACCTGCACTCCCCACAGCCAGTCTCCTCTCCTATCCACAAAATTCTCAAAAGTCTAAATTGGTTCATTTCCTCATCTCCACCAACTCAATCACTCTAGCATATGACTTCTAGAAACTCCTTCTTCTGCCATCCTTTGTTTGCTTTCCAGGGAACCACTCTCCTGTCTTCCCATCTCTTTGCCTTTGTTCCTTTCATCCTGCTCTGTGGCTCATCCTCCATCCGCAACTGGACTTTCTCCATGTTTAGCCCAAAGCTCTCTCCTCTTCTTTCCTCCTCTGAGACATTAATCACCATCCAGAAATTTCTCTCTAGCCCAGATCCTCCAATGCCAGGCCCCACTGCTTTCCAGGCTTCAAGCATAATGGCTTTTCTTCAGCTTCTCCAATAAGCCCCACTTCCTCCCACTACACTTGTCATTCCCTTCCCTAAATAACTCTTCTAAAAAATGGAAGAGGAGCAAACACTTCCCAGTTTAGTCTAAGCTCAGCATCAGCCTGATACTAAATCAAGACAAAGGCACCACAAAAAACTACAGACCAATACTATGAATACAGACACAAAAATCCTTGACAGAATACTAACAAACCAAACCCAGCAAAATACAAAAAGGATTAGACTCCATGGCCAAGTGGAACTTACCTTAGGAATTCAAAGTTGTTCTAACATCTCAAGATGAATCAATGTAATATACTATATTAGAATAATGGACAAAAAGAATAAGGGACAAAAACCACAACACACACACACACACACACACACACACACACACAGCATTTGATAAAGTCAAACAGTCTTTCATGATCAAACCACTCAACAACTAGAAATAGAAAGGAACTTCCTCAGTCTGATAAAGGGTATTTTTTGGGGAAAAAAATGCATAGCTAGCAGCATATTTTGTGGTAAAATGTTTTCCCCCTAAGATCAGGAACAAGACAATGATGTCTTCTCTGATCACTTCTACTCAACATTATACTGGAGGTTTTAGCTAGCACAATTAGGCAAGAAAATGAAACAAAAGTCTTCTCTATTAGAGAGAAGTAAAACTATTTCTATTAGCAGAAGGTGTGATCTTGTGGGTAGAAAATCTCAAGGAATCCACTTAAAAAACTGGTAGAACCATGAAACAAGTTAAACAAGATTACTGGATACAAGATCAATATAGTAAAATTATATGCAAATGATTTTACACTGCCAATAAAAAATATCTAAAAATACTGTGTAAATATTTACATACACTAGCAATAAATAATCCTAAAATTAAATTAAGAACATAACTCCACTTACAATAGCATCAAAAAAGATTAAGGGGCGTCTGTGTAGCTCAGTTGGTTGAGTGTCCGACTCTTCATTTCGACTCTGTCATGATCTCACAGTTTGTGGGACTGAGGGCCTCAAGGGGCTCTGTGCTGACAGTGCGGAGCTTGCTTGGGATTCTTTCTCTCCCTCTCTCTCTGCCCCTCCCATACTCACACTCTCCCCCAAAAATAATACACTTAAGAAAAAAAACAGCATCAAAAAAGAATAAAATACTTAGGAATATAGTTAATAAAAATATGTGAGACAGGCACAATGAAAACTGAAAAAAAAAAAAAATTTTGAAAGAGGGGCTCCTGGCTGGTTCAGTCAGTGGAGCATATGACTCATGATCTCGGGGTTATAAGTTTGAGTTCCACGTTAGATGTAGAGATTACTTAAAAATAAAATCTTTTTAAAAAGAGTTGAAAGAAATTAAAAATCTAAATGAATAGAAACACATCTAATATTTTAATATTTTAAGATGGCAATATGGCTTGGATTGATCTATAGATCAATGTAATTCTTAGTTGCATCTCAGTTGTGTGTGTGTTTTTTTCTATTTGCAGACATTGACAAAAGTACTTAAAAAATTCATACAGAAATTCAAGGGACCCAAAATAGCTAAAACAATCCTGAAAAAGAACAAAGTTGGAGGACTCATTTTTTTTTTTTTTTAATTTCAAAAGTTAGTAAAAAGCCACACTAATCAAGACTGTGAGTACTGGCATAAGGATGGACATATAGATCAATGGAATAGAACTGAGAATCCAGAAGTAAAATGTACAGTTATGGTCAATTGATTTTCCACAGGGTGCCAAGACATAGGAAAAGGAAAGGGCAGTCTTTTCACTTAGACAAGTGGATATCCACATACAAAGTTGCCAGCACTTTGGAAAACAGTTTGGTAGTTCTTCAAAAGGTTAAACGAGGTTACACTTGGACCTGGGAAGTCCACTGCTAGGCATATGCTCAAGAGACATACAAACATATATCCAGGGGCATCTGGGTGGCTCAGTTGGTTAAGCATCCAACTTTGGCTCAGGTCATGATCTCATGGTTCATGAGTTCAAGCGCTGCATCGGGCTCTGTGCTGACAGCTCAGAGCCTGGAGCCTGCTTCAGATTCTGTGTGTCTCTCTCTCTCTGCTCCTCCCCTGCTTGCACTCTGTCTCTCTTTCTCAAAAATAAATAAACATTGAAAAAAAAATTTAAAAAAACATATGTTCACACAAACTTTACACAAATGTTCACAGCAGCCTTTTTTTTAAATTTTTTTTTTAATGTTTATTTATTTTTGAGAGAGAAACAGTGTGAGCAGGGGAGGGGCAGGGAGAGAGGGAGACACAGAATCGGAAGCAGGCTCCAGGCTACGAGCTGTCAGCACAGAGCCCAAGGCAGGGCTCGAACCCATGAACCATGAGATCATTGAACTGAGCCCGAGTTGGACGCTTAACCAACTGAGCCACTCAGGCACCCCTCAGCAGCTTTATCCACAATAGACAATAAATGGAAACAATCCAAATGTCCACCAATTGATAAATGGATGAATAAAATGTAGTATATGCACACATGGAATATTTTTCAGCTTTATAAAAGAATCAAGTTCGAATACATGCCACATGTATACTTAGTGATAAAAACCTAGTGTTAAAAAACAAGACAGCAGATCCAAAATGGTTTTGCTTGTGCTAAACCCCACAACCAATCAGGAATCGCCTCATCAGCACTAGTTGGGTAATCTGCCAGATAGAACCTTGCCATCCCCTAAAGAGGAGTAACCATGCGATAACCAACCTGCTTTTTTGGCCTAGTATTCACTTTCTTGTTCCTGCTCCCTTCTGCCTATAAGTCTCTCATTTTGTTCAACTCCTCAGAGCTCCTTTCTATCTGCTAGACTGGATCCTGCCCAATTCAAATTGCTTTTTGTCTCAAATTAACTTAGAATTTTAAATATGCCTCAGTTTATCTTTTAACACTAGTAAAGAAAGACCACATGTTGTATGATTTTATTTGTATCAAATGTCCAAATTGACAAATCTATAGAAAGTAGACTAGTAACTGCCTAGAACTGGAAGGTCAAAGTGAATGGAGACTGCTAAGGGGCATTTCTTTGGGGTGATGGAAATGTTCTAAAATTAGATTGGGGTGGGGGGGGGTGTGCCTGGGTGGCTAAGTCAGTTAAGCATCCGCTCTTGATTCTGGTTCAGGACTCAGGTCATATACAGGTCATGATCTCACGGTTCATGGGCTGGAACCCCTGATGGGCTTTGCAATGACAGTACAGAGCCTGCTTGGGATTCTCTCTCTGCTCCTGCCCTCCTTGACCGTGCACTCTCTCTCTCTCTCGCTCTCTCTCTCTCTCATTCTCTCCAAATAAATAAACTTTAAAAAATAAAGATAAAAATAGATTGTAGGGATGGCTGCACAATTCTGGGAATATATGAAAAGCCACTGAATTTTACATCTTAAACAGGCGAATTTTATGATATGTATTTATTGCTTTAAAAAGCTGCTTTTTAAAAAGGAGAAGAACCCAAGGGCATCCGGTCACACTGCCTGCAAATTTACGGGGTTTCCCCAAAGAGGTGTCTGCAGAGGCCATGTGTTGTTGGGGTGGAGGAGGGGTGGTAGGGGAAATTGGAAGTGTGCCAGGGGAAGCCGCCATAACTTCCCAACTATGAGACTGATCTGATACATTGCTTAGACCCCCTGCCGATTCCCAATCCCAGGGCACTCCTTGTTCCACGGAGACAACTGATAGAGAAAAACTGCAAAATCCCGTTTACACTCACCGACCGGCAACAGCAGCACATCCAAATCCGGAAGCGGAGGCGCCATATTTGTTATGGGAAAAGAGGGTTTGAAAGGAAGCCACTGGAGCCACCTTTGCTGAGGGCAAGTAAGGGCAATAGAATGTAGCTACCGCCATCTTGACTAAGGGCATTGGCCAAGCCAGTGAAATTTTGCGCCCTTGACTGAACTTTACCAAAGGCTTATTGGTAAATGCTCTTGGTGGACGTTGAAGAGAACAGGAAACATTTTTAATTTTAAAAATTTAAATGCCTACGTTTTAAAAAACATAAAGAGTAGAGAGAAATTGACAAAGAGAATAAAAATATTTTAGTATGTTGCATGCGACTTAGCCATACACCAGGGCCAGAATTGCAGGACCACAGAAAGGAGACTGAAGGTCATTGTCCCATTTCACCATCTTCTTGAAAGAGTCCTGTACACTCATATCCTCCTACAGATTCCTATCTTAGAATAGAATCCCATAATTTAGGGAGTCCTTCACTTGAGAAGAATTTTTTAAATAATGCTGAGGTTTGGCCAACCACATGCTGAATTTGAAGGCAAATAAAAATAGAAGCAGAAGTAAAAACATATTCAGACAAACCTAACACAGCAACTGTAAATTTCATTTTTTCTTCCAGCATTGCTAGTCAAAGTGTATAGATTCAATTTTCACCCTTTCTCATGTAATATATCTTATAAAATATTATTATTATTATTATTATTATTATTTGAGAGAGAGAGAGAATGTGTGAGCTGGGAAGTGGGAGAGGGAAAGGGAGAAAATCTTGAGGAGGCTCCACGCTAAGTGTGGAGGTTGTGGGGAGAACTCCATCCCAGGACCCTGGGATATGACCTGAGCTGAAATCAAGAGTCGTCGCTCAACCAATTGAGCCACCCAGGTGCCCTAAAAACATTCTTCTAAAGTAACACAAATTGTGATTAGAGAAAGCCTGGAATAATACTAAGTTACTTTCCTGTTTGTTTCATAAAATGACAAACTCAAATATAATTAAATGAAATTATCTGGATTATTATACAACCATTAAAGATGATAGAAAATACAGCAAAAAAAAAAAAAATCTGAGATCATGCATTGCATTCTCAGTTTCCATGTTTCTTTGGTCTCCTCGAATCTCCATTCCTCAGTCTTTTTTGTATTTCTTGGTGTTGATGTTTTTTAAGATTCCAGGTCACTTATTTTGTGGAATGTCCCTCAACTGGAGTTTGTCTGATGCTTCAGCCTGGTTTCCAATGGCATTGAGCACTGTTGATCACGCCTTCCCTCTGGAAAATGTTTTTTCCTGGGTTTCCCTGATACCACCTTCCTATTTTTCTTTTTCCTCTTTAAAAAATTCATTTAAATCTCCTTTATAAGCTCTTCTCTCTCTTCGTTGTGGGCCTTTCTCAAGATTCTGTCTTGAATCTTCTCCTTCCCATCTATGCTCATGATTCCCAAACCTCTAAGCCTCCTGAGAGGCTCCTCCTGAGATTCAAATCAACATATCCTTCAGTCACCTTTATTTATTTATTTTTTATTTTTTTTTCAACGTTTTTTATTTATTTTTGGGACAGAGAGAGGCAGAGCATGAACGGGGGAGGGGCAGAGAGAGAGGGAGACACAGAATCGGAAACAGGCTCCAGGCTCCCAGCCGTCAGCCCAGAGCCTGACGCGGGGCTCGAACTCACGGACCGCGAGATCGTGACCTGGCTGAAGTCGGACGCTCAACCGACTGCGCCACCCAGGCGCCCCAAGTCACCTTTATTTCAAACTTCTCCCACCTCTCAGTCAACCTGCTCCTACCCCAGTGTCTCCTTTCTCAGTGAGTTGGACTATTTAGTTGCCAAAGACAGAACGTTTTTTTCCTCCTTTTCAGCATGTCCTGTATACAACCATAACCCTGCTGATTCTTTCTCTTAGGGATCTACTGACTATCTCTTAATTCTCTCCATCCACACCGCAACTTTCTGAGTATAGCTCACTGTTATCTGCCACCTGGATGACAACAGCTTTCCAACTCTCTTGCAGCCAGTTGTTTGTTTTGTTTTGTTTTGTTTTGTTTTAATGAAGTTTAAGCACACCACTCCTTTACGCTGGGGCTAAAGCTCAAACTTCCTTACTAGATTTAGAGGACCCTTATCCCTTATCTCCCACCACTATCCTCCAACCCTCCACCTGTACACTCTTCTTTTCCTTAAATACTCTGTGCTTGCCTGCTTTCGCCCCTGAGCTTTTTACGTAGACAGTTTGCTTCCTTAGGGACACTCTTCTTTGGTCTTTCTCATCTTTCAGATCTCAGCTTTAGGGAATTCTTCCAGGAAACCTCTGACTTTTCAAATGAAAGTTAGTTATCCCTCCTAAGAATCCCTGCATTCCTCCATTTACCATGATTAAATTCCTTTGCCCTTTCTGTTTCTCCCACTAACTGTAACTGCCTTGAAGGCAAGGACTGTGTCTATTTCATATTTGTAGTCCAGATCCCAGCCCAGTGACTCAAAAGCATTTTTATATGCATGAATTAATAAGTCTCTTCCCAGGTGTCCTGCATTCCCCACTGCCATCTGACTCAACCCTTATATTCTCCAAGAAGTCTCAAAAACATACCTTCTTCCTGACCTGTTATCAGTGAAACAAACCTCGGAACATTTTGCCATTGTCACCCTTTCCTTGAAAAACACATTTGTTAGGGCGCCTGGGTGGCTCAGTCCGTTAAACGTCCGACTTCAGCTCAGGTCATGATCCCACGGCTCATGGGTTCCAGCCCCGTGTCGGGCTGTGCTGACAGCTTGGAGCCTGAAACCTGCTTCGGATTATGTGTCTCCCTCTCCTCTCTGCCCCTCCCCTGCTTATGCTCTCTCTCTCTCTCTCTCTCAAAAATAAATAAACAAAAAAATAATAATAATAAAAGAAAAAACATACTTGTTTGCTTATAAACTAATTCTTCTTTATTCTCCTGTGGCCTTTCCATAATAAGTTTTATCTTTCTGATGGGCTTCCTGGAGCAAATTTCTGAATTCTGAAATGACTTGTCTTTGCCATATAGCATGCCTCTGACCATCCTTTCTTACCACTTTCAATTGGTTAGTGCATAAGAAATGAAAACTAATTGAAGTCATCATCAAAACAAAATAGGGACTTTAAATCTGTGGATACAGCAAAATAGAGATTTTATTGCATTCCAAAAGTAAGGTATAAGTTATTTTGGTCCCCCTGCTGTTTTGCCATTGATTATATAATGGCTGTAAAAAACTGGGTTATGTTACAATCTTATGAAACCTTTATATTTCATGGTTGATTTTTCTGCCATCAGCTAAGCTAGCTGCTGCCAAATCTCTTTCAGCAGAAAGAAGTCACCTTAGGTGAAAGACCAGAATAGCTCTTTCAATGTGGGATGATTATGTTTGCAGTTACCTTATCTGTCTTTGTTATTCTGAACCTTGATCTAATTACTCACCCATCTGGGGATTTAGCTTTAAGAAGAAAGAAAGAAAACCTTACAAAAGTTCAAGGGTTAAGTAATTGATGAGTCTCAAGGCATCCTATTGCTTTTCATTCATGCAATATTATAAACCCATAATTAAGCAACAAATAGATGCCCAAGGAAAAAAAATACGTATCAGATAGACTGTAAGCTCCTAGACTGGACCGGAAGATCCATGAAAGTGAAGATGTGGGTTTTATTTGCCAATAGATACCCAGCACTTGGACCGTGTATATTTATCATGAACATAAGCTTGGCCCTTAATTTCTAGAGTCAGTACTAGCACAATGGTAAAGACTGTCTGACCTATAACCCAAAGCCATTCTGGACTATCTATACTCAGAGGTGAAGAAACAAGATCTTTTAGTGTAGAGTCAGGAGGCTGAGCTTCAGTCCTAGCTCTCAATAACCAATTATGTGGCTGTAGCCCTTTAATCTCTGTGAGCCTCAACTTCCTTGCCTGTGAAAAGGGAACAATAAATGCCTTCCAGGACTACTTAGAAAAAAAACCAAAATTGCTTGATGGCATCATTGACAGACTGATGGCTAGCAATTCTAAATTCACTTTCCTTGCAAACGAGTGATTTGAAGAACACCAGGTATAATGAAAGTATGATGTCAGCAGGGAACAAAGGCAGTTTGTAGAGACCGTAGATGAAAACATTGATGATATTTATAAATACTAAAGAAATAATTTGATTCCTATACCTTTATTGGAATGTGATGTCTGAGGTCTTAGTAGTTATTGCAAAGCTTTGAAATCATCAGATATAATAGGGTGATGAAGATTTTTATGTGTTTATATTCTTCCTACCTCCAAGAACTTTTAAAGGAAGTGAATGAGCATTTTACCTGGGGACAATACATAATATATTCTATTTACTATGGCTGCATGATAAATTACCCCAAAACTTTGAGGCTTAAAATAACACTTGATCTTTTATTATCTCTTATGCTTTCTGTGCTTCCGTTATTTGGCAGTGGTTTGACTAGATGGTTCTGGCTGGGCGTCTCTCATGAGGATACGGGCTGATAGCAGGTAAGGCTGAAATCTTTTGAAGGCTGAACTGGAGTTGAAGACTCCGCTTCCCTGCTGATTCACTCATGAGGAGGAAGTTTGTGTTGGCTCTGGATGGGAGGCCTCAGTTCCTCTCCATATTGGCCTTTTCATAGGACCACCTGAGGCCCAGGGCACTCCAGATAAGTGTGTTCACAGCAAGCTGCCTGCATTCCTCAGATCTGGGGTGGCAAACTTTTTCTGTAAAGGACCAGACAGCAAATATTTTAAGCCCTGTGGGCCACCTCCAGTCTGCCACATATTCTCCCCTTTTTAATAAACTCTATTTTAGGAGTACCTGGGTGGCTCAGTTCGTTGAGTGTCCAACTCTTGATTTCGGCTCAGGTCATGATCCCAGGGTCATGGGATCAAGCCCCACATTGGGCTCCGTGCTGAGCCTGGAGCCTGCTTAAGATTTCCTCTCCCCCTGCCCCTCTACCCAGTGCACACGCTCTCTCTCTCTCTAAAAAAAAAATAATAATAATAATAATAATAATAATAAAATTTTAAAAACCGTATTTGATTTTTTGTTTTTAAGTTTATTTATTTATTTTGAAAGACAGAGAGAGACAGCATGAGCCAGAGAAGGGGAAGTGAGAGTGGGAGAGAGAGAATCCCAAGCAGGCTTTGTGCTGTCAGTGCAGAACCTGATGTGAGGCTCTGACTCATGAACCGTGAGACTAAAGACCTGAGCTGAAGCCAGGAGTCAGATGCTCAACCAACTGAGCTACCCAGGTGCCCCTAGAAAACTATTTTAAAAATAAGAGGGGAGCCTGGGTGGCTCAGTCAGTTAAGCATCTGACTTCAGCTGAGGTCATGAGTTTGAGCCCCACCTCTGGCTCTGTGCTGACAGCTCAGAGCCTGGAGCCTGCTTCACATTCTGTGTCTCCCTCTCTCTCTCTGCCCTTCCCCTGCTCACGATCTCTCTCTCTGTCTCTCAAAAATGAATAAATGTTAAAAAAGAAAAATTTTTTTTAAATAAGAAAGCCAATCTTCGCTCACAGGCATGCAAAAACAATTTGCAGGCTGGGTTTTGCCCATTAGCCCTAATTCCAGTCCTTGTCCTAGAGTAAGCAACCCAAGAGACCAAGATGGAAGCTGCCATATCTTCAAAAACTTAGACTGCCAAGTCACACACTATCCCCTCCCATGTGTTCTATTAGTCATTCAGGGCTTGATTCATTGTGGGAGAGGAGTACACAAAGGCATGGAGCATCGGAGGACACTGCTACACCGTGCCTTTAAAAATAATATGTCTGAGCAGCACACCAATTGATTAACATGATAGAACACACAGAGAATTGTCCTTATCTCAAAATATAAGATATTCTACTCCTAATTGCCTGGTATTTTTCTAAATTATTCCCTAAAAAGTCTAGAAAATAGGAAGAATATAAATAACTAGATTATGGGTGGAGACTATCTTTTTATCTTCAAAAATCCCACACAACTCCTAACAAAATTATTTTGAAAGAGTGGGCCTCATATTTTTCAGCTAGTTCTGCTGACTTTACATAGACACAGTATGTGTTTACTAAGAAAAAAAGAAAAATGTAGGAAAAACATGAGTAGCGAAATATTTATTGGAAATACCTCACTGTCAAAGATATAGTAATCACTCAAAATTTTTTTTCTTTTTAAATATCCACTTGTCTTTTTGGAAAATACCTTTGAGTCATGTTCTCAAAGATAGTGTCTCAATGCCTGGATTGCAGAATGTGGAGAACTTGACAGAACTTGCCAAGAGCTGCTGGCTTCAGCTGGCTTTGTTGGTAATTTTTGAGTCTCCAAATGATTTTGCTGTTATGATCTTTGACAACAACCTTCTGAATTGAAATAAGGTAAAGCCACTTTCTTACACTCCATGCTGCTTAAATCACAGGTTGAACTACATCGAGCACCAAATTACTGACTTCTCCCCCCCATTCTTTCCACACCATGACCTCTAAAAAGCCTGCAGGTGCCACGAAGAGGCTGTGCAGATTGGAAGATGTCTTCATTCCTGTATTTCTCATCTTTAACTGAAGGTAGCATTGTCCATGACACATAAAAGCAGTTCAGTCGGGGCGCCTGGGTGGCGCAGTCGGTTAAGCGTCCGACTTCAGCCAGGTCACGATCTCGCGGTCTGTGAGTTCGAGCCCCGCGTCAGGCTCTGGGCTGATGGCTCAGAGCCTGGAGCCTGTTTCCGATTCTGTGTCTCCCTCTCTCTCTGCCCCTCCCCCGTTCATGCTCTGTCTCTCTCTGTCCCAAAAATAAATAAATAAAAAAAAGCAGTTCAGTCTTTGAACTTCTCCAGTAAAAAGCAAAATACACTCACACTAATGTGTAATGTATCTTCCAAAATTTCTCTTGAATTGTGCAAGTCTTTGTTTTGCCCTTCCAGTTCTGGGAAGTGTATTTCTAAATGCTGGTCCCTGAGAAGGTCTTCCTACGCATTGTACATACCCCAGAAGGTGTAAGGAAAGAGCAAGGATTTGACTGCACAGAAATGTGCAAAGCTGACCTAAACACATATCAGAGCCACAGACAAATCGGGTGAGGAGCTAATACCCATCTTATGTAAAGAGGGGGCTCCAGGGAACCTGCTCTGGAAGGATGTCCATGGCCAGTTGCTAGATGGCAAGCAAAGTTCTAAGACAGCGCAGAGAAAAACTGCAGTCGATATACAGTGGCTATCTCTAGAAAGTAGGACCAGGTAGGGCTGGTGAAGAGTGGACACAATTACTCTTTACTTTATAAACCTCCAAATTCTTTGGATTTTTTTTTTTTACAACAACACACATTACTTCTGTAATTCAAAATAATTATAATATGCTAACAATAGCTAAGTTTGGTAGAGCACTCTAGACGGTGCTGAGGGCATTAATGACATGAATTTCTTCATGTAATTTTAGTAATAATGCTGTGGGTAAGGTACTATTATTATGTCTGTTTCACAGATGAGGAAACTGAGACACAGAGACAAAGCTCGTAAATGGCTAAGAGGATTTTAAAATATATAAACTGTAAAAGAATACAATTATCCTAAAAAGAATCAGTGGTACTATTCCTAGCTTTAGAAAATAAGTCAAAAATAATTTATAATTTAGGGAATGATCTAAGTTTTCATTTAAACTAATGAACCGGAGCACATTGAACTCATAAATTATTTTTTAAGAGCATTATTAAAATAGAGCAGACACAGCCTTATACTGGATATCTGTGACCTAAATCCTTTGTGTGTTTTAGAAATATCCTTTGTGTGTGCTATAAAAACCCCATGTCAGAATGCATGGTTGCTAAACTGGCTTGTTTAAAGGCCAAGAGAGGGCAAATCACTAGCAAAAGCATAAACGAGGAGAAATGTGTAATTACAAAGCTCAAATGCTCCAAACCAATTGATGTAGAAAATAAAAATGTGAAGACAGCCCCTTCGTTGGGTTTATTATCTTAAATTGGCTGCCTCCTTTGTTGTGGATAGCCAGACAGACTCATGAGAGAGGCAGAGTGCTCACTTCATGTCTGTGGTGACACTCTGAGAGTTTGCAGCCTCAGCTCCTGGGGTTCCTAATATTCCTGTTCTATAAAAGAAGGTTGTAAAATCCACCTCCCCGCCATACCTGAAGACAGCATGTAAACGTACTCTCCCTTTGCTATCAAAGTGATGAGAAAAGCACTTACCTACTGTCCACTGATGATATCAAGTTATAAATACCCATTATCAGTAAGTCCTTGGAGTGAACTGAAATCCACTAACCTTTGAGAAAGACAATAAGCCAGATGTTTCTGAAGTTCCAAAGGGCAGAGCCAACCTCTCAAGAGGGTAAAGTAGGAGGCTACCTAGTCGATCATTTGAACAGCACAAGGTAGAACATCCTGGCCGAAAACATCTTTGGACACTTTATGTACCTGAAGTTCCACCATTAGATATTCATTCCTTTGTATTGTTAGAGTCTTCCTTCAGAATGAAAGTATCTTCACATCACCTTGCCACATGGGCAGTTAGTTCAAAGTTGGGTCATTGAGAGTAACACCTAGAAGGTCAATCAGTCAAGTTAGGAGGTTAGGAGGGGCCTGCCCAGGAGAGAGACACAAAAAGATGTTAATATAAACAAACTGCAAAGAATGTGATTATTCTAAAAGGAATCAGAGTTACTATTCCCAGCTTTGACCACCCCTAGGACTAAAGGAGCTCTAGTCCTTCCCAGGTCAGTATGTCCCACATAAACAGGGCCAGGCTGGTAATCTAGTTTCCAACTGCACAAATGCCTCCAGCTTTGGCTGGGTTCCCTCTGAAGTCACCTTCCCAGCAAATAGCTAGACTTGGTGACTCACTGGCGTTATTTCTCGCTTGTGCTTTGAGACTCTGTAGACACACAGAGCCGGGCTATGGGCAGTGCCTAGATGCAGACACGATCTTTCCAAGATGGATTCCTGACCCCCAGAAAACTGGCTTTTTTGTTTTTGTTTTTAAATTATATTGTCATCATGGATTTTGTAATCCTTTCCATGGAGAATGAGTCTGTATTCTGCTCTGATTAAGGATCTCAAGGTCCTAGACAGGAATGCTTTCCCCCCCCCTCTGCAAAAGGAACTCACTACACTCACATTCTTTCTCTTAGCATATAACCTATCATCCCCTGAGTGCCAGCAACACTAAACTAAGGGCCATTCCCACCAGCCCTGGCTGTGAAGAGGTTGTCATAACAGAAAACTCTTAATGTCTATTTAATCTGCAGACAGCATGGAACTGGGGGGAGGGAGGAGTGGCAAGCAAGGAGGAAGGAGCTAGCAAATCGCAGAGACAGACACACCCTATGTACCATCCCCTTCAGAGAACCATCTCAGAAATTAACTCGAGGAAGTGTTAGGACTTTGAGCTCTGAGCAAGGGTTTCGTCACTCATCCACAAAACAAAATGCAGTGAGAGCAAGCTCTGAATTAAGGTGATAAGATAAACTTACCACTAGTCTTCTTCTAACAGTTGTCCTTAACATTTCTCTCAGAATCTTCTGAATTTCTCTGCCTCTCTCCAGGTCTCACATTGCTCACTGTTTTACTTGACAAACTCAATGAGTTAGTCAAAATATTTTTCATATAAGTTAAACTGCTTCTTTCTGAGCCTCCCTTCATTTCCTCCCTCTTCCTGGATCTGTAGGAAAAAAATTCCCAGGATGATAGAGTGGAATCAGGAGGAAGTCCTTGCCCCAAGAAGACAATAAAAAGTCAAATAACTCAGCTCTCAAGGACTGCCAGGGAAAAGCCACTCATGGGGCACAATGGCTCCTTTGTAAGTTCACCTTCGCCAAGTGCACTCATTCAACAGGCTTTGGTCTTTCTGGGCATTTCTCTGGTCAGTGCAGGCTCCTGCCCTCCACCATGATTATTTTAAATTTCTCTCCTCTCTCTCTCAGCTGCTAACTGGCTTCCTAATGTTATTAAACATCTAGCCACATCCAAATTATCTTCCTGTCGATTTAACACAGAAGTTGCTGGCAGTCCCTTTTTGTCTTTCTATGCCCTATCCTCTGTCCTGGACTGTTCACAGGACACTCACACTATTGATCTTCTCTTTCTCTTCCCTTCCCTTCCCTTCCCTTCTCTTCGCTTCCCCTTTCTTCTCTGGCCAATTATTCCCTCTCCACTGGTTCTTTATATTTATATCTATATCTATATATCTATTGCTTTACGGGTAATACGCATAATATATATAATGCATGAGGCAAATATTTACCCCAAGAAGACAAAAGTTTGTCATTTGCCTTTTAACTTTGTTTATTTTTTTTTTAATTTGTTTGCCTCCTTACTGTGTTTTGTGTTGTTCTTTTTTTTTTTTTTTTTGGCATGCAAAGGTTTCTTTCTAAATAATAACATTTATCAAACACTTCTTTCATTGTATCTGGATTTTTAGTTAAAAATACCTTTCCCTTACTAAATACATACATACATACATACATACATATATACATATATACATACATAAAAGGGGTCCCTAGCTGGCTCAGTCAGAAGAGCATGTGACTCTTGATCTCAGGGTTTTGAGTTTGAGCCCCACATTGGGTATAGAGATTACTAAAAACAAACAAACAAACAAACAAACAAACAAAAGCCTTACCCCACCCTCAAGATATCAAGGAATTCACACGTTTTCTTCTAGAATTGTATGGTTTCATTTTTACATTTACAGATCCAATTCATTTGGAATTTACTCATATGTGATATGAGGTATAGATCCAATTTTAGAATGTCCAAATGGCTATTCAGGCATGCCAACACCATTTCGTAAAAAGTCTTCGCCCCAGAGATCTGAGATGCCACTTTTATTATGTTCTAAATTTCTGTGTGTATTTGAATCAATTTATGGATTTTCTATTTATGAATCTACCATAAAGAGAAACAAAAAAGCCCTCAAGCCCACATCCTTCTCTAGCTTTTGCCCTAGTTCTCTCTTCCACTTTGCAGTCAAGCTTTTCAAAATAATTATCTATACTCTGCCTCCATTTCCGTACCTCCATTTACTCCTCAATTCCCTCCAGACTGGCTTTCACCCTTCTCATTCCATCAAAGCATTTTGAACTTGAATCGTCACCATGACACTGGATTCCCCAGGCAGATTTTGGGCCACATCTTATTCATTCTCCCAGCAGCTTTTGACATTGTTGAACGCTCCTTGAAATGTTTTCTTTGAGGCACTTGGGTGGCTCAGTCAGTTAAGCATCTGACTCTTGATTTTGGTTCAGGTCATGATCTCACAGTTTATGAGTTTGAGCCCCACATTGGGCTCCACTCCCAATCACAAAGCCTACTTGTGACTCTCTCTCTCTCTCTCTCTCTCTCTCTCTGTCTCTCTCTCTCTCTGTCTCTCTCTCAAAATAAATAAATAAACTTAAATAAAATGAAAACAATGCTCTCCTGACTGGCCTACAAGTCTCTACCATCTCCGGCTTTTCCTCCTTTTCCTTAGCCAGTTCCTACCTGGGCTCCTGCTGCCCTACCTGGCCACCCAGCCCTGGTGTTTCTCCACTCACTCCCCACCCCCTGCCCCCTTAATGCCCACACACTGCCTGGGTTGTCTCATCCTTGCCTGTAGTTTCAGTTTGAACCGACCCACAGGTAACTCATCATCCCTCTCTCCCACCCAGGTCCCACTCCTAAGTGAATCTAGACCCATTTTTTGACCCCCTTCATGACATTTTCACTTGAGTATTTCAAGGGCATCTTAAAGTCAGCATGTCCAAAACTGGACTCAAGAAAGACCTGTTTCATTTTGCCCTCATCCCCAAATCTGGTTCGTGTTCTTCCCTGAATAATAGCATCATCCATCAGGTGAAGAAACCCAAACGCCCAAGTGTCCTCCTTGACTTCTCTTTACTCACATCCCAGCTCCAAACTATTGCTAAGTCCTCCTGAAGACTTTCCTATCAGTCTCTCTCCCCCCACAGCACACCCTTGTCCAGGCTATTCTCACTTCACAGATGCATTCCCGTCATGGCCACCAAACTGGTCTCCCTGCTTCCTACTCTTTCCTCATCCCCGTATTTCTCTCTTCACCTGGCAGCCCGAGGGATCTGTTTGAAAGCAAACCACTTCACTTGCCTCCTGTTGCTCTTAAAATAAGCCAAAGTTGTAATGTGGTCTACAGGAGCCTCTGCAGTCTGGCGCCTACTTACCTCTCCCATCTCCTCTTACACCACGTTCACTTCCCCTTGCTCTCTGAGCTCCAGGAAGTGAGCCAACTCTCAGTGTCTTTGTTATTCTCTCCTGTTAATGGGCCTTTCCTCATGCCTTTGCTAGGCTACCTCCCCTCCCCAGCCCACCCCCTGCCATGTTTTTCCTGTCTAGGACCAACGCTCCATCATATCCTCTCTGGACCTCCCTTTGGAAATGTTTTCATCACAGTTAGCACTTGATGTTTACATGGGAGATTTATTTTTAATATCTGTGAGGACAAGACCACATCAGTCATTTGTTTCAATTTTATCTCAACATCTACCTCGGGCCCTGACACTGGGAAACAAATGAATAAACTTAAATCAACTCCTACTTCTTTCACAGCCCTTGTTTTCTTTTTTTAAACTTTTAAACAAATTAAAAAAAATTTTTTTAAGATGGTTTTATGAAACTTGGAATCATGGCTTAGGGTGGAGTCTGATACAAGGACCAGAATATTGGGAATCAGGAAATTTTAGTTCTAAATCCAGTCTTACAAACCACAATGGGAAATTTAGGAAAATATTTCAAATATTGCCTACTTCTCCAAAACATGCAAAATATGGCTGCATCACTTCTAATTTCATTATTTTAGTTACTTTCATATTCTTCTCTTGTGCTGGGTGGTCAAGTTCTTGATGGGATACCACACTGATTTTTGTGTCTCTGTGAAGTCCATCACTTCAAGGTACATAGAAAGTGTTCAAATCAATGTTGAATAAATGAGTTAATAAATGTGTAACACAGGATGGCATGATTTTTTTTTTGTAGCACGGTGAAAATAATGCAATACTAAAAATAGTTGAGTAAGAATTGAGAGTATTTCCCCTTAGGTTTAATCAGAAGTAAAATATAAACAGAAGTGCCCAAATGTGGTAAGTCTTTGGTCAGAGATTTGAATAAGGAGAGCTGATGCCAGGTCAAAGCATGTAGTAGGTGTTCAAAAAAGACCTTAGAAGAAACTTAAATAGGGAGTTGAGAAATATATAGGCATCTGGAGTTGACAGAATATCAGTGTAGGTGAGGCTCTTCAAGAGAGCAGTGAGTATGGAAATTTAGAATTAGTTTCATTTATATAAAACAGAAAATGTACTTAAATGTGATAGAATATTTTTCTTCATGTAAATGACTTTTGGCTAGTAGCTAGTCCAGTGCTGATATATTGGCTCCATGATCATTTGGGACCAAGATCCCTTCTATCTTGTTGCTTTGCCATTTAAATGTGTAGCTTCTCCCTCATAACCAAAAATAGTTGCTTGGGTTCAAGCCATTATATCTGCATTCCAACCAGAGAGAAACAGGAAGAGAGCAAGATGGCCATGCCTAGTCCTTTAGGGACACTTACTGGCACTCATATCCCATTGGTCAGTATTTAGTCAAGTGGCCACAACTAGCTGCAAGAGAAGCTTGTGAATGCAGTCTTTGATCGTGAAAGCCACATGCCCAGTAAAACTTAATAATCAGAAAAATTAAAAGAAGAGTTTGTGTTGCAGGAAATGAAGTTAGGAGGAAATCCATGGAGTAAGCCAGTATTCACATTGTTAGTTCGTACACATAGACTGCCAAGTGCTACACAGCTGGCACAGGTAGTGGCCAGATGAGTGATCATCAAACCTCAGATGGATCTCAGCATCCCAGTGAATCCCACACTGGTGCCCGGTCAGCTCCCTCCTTCACGCCCATAGAGCCTGTTCCAAAGCTTTGCTACTCTTTTAAAGCCTGTCTTCTGCCTCTTGGATCTCTGACAACCCAGAGGAAATGGATGCTGTCAAGCCTGGGTACCTCAGTTTCCCACTCCCATATCTACAACCTTGTCTCTCTCATTCACCCCCACAACGCCTAC
Source organism: Panthera uncia (assembly GCF_023721935.1). NCBI lineage: Eukaryota > Metazoa > Chordata > Mammalia > Carnivora > Felidae > Panthera > Panthera uncia. The sequence goes on along the minus strand of NW_026057578.1, from coordinate 31,164,187 downwards.
CCTCTAGTTTTGTGTTTGTTTTCTTTCATTCTGTGTGTTATGGCATCCTTTCCCCTGATTAAAAGAAACCCTGCCTCTCAAGAAACAAGTCCCAGTGGATATTATGGCTTTTCTTAATATCCTCCCTATCCCAACACTTTCTAAACATTTTCAAGCCTCCCCTATCTTGAAAGACAAAAAGAAGGTTCAGGCCTCCCTTGACTGTGTGGTTTCATCAAGCTACCACCCCGCCCCCTCTCACTCTATTTGCTTACACAGCCCAAACTCCCAGGAAAAACAGTCTACTTCCCACCTGCTGCTTACTCTTCAACCCATTGTAATCCTATTGCAACCTGACCTCTGGGCCCTCCTGTCTCCCAAAACTGCTCTGGTCAAGATCTCTGATGACCAATCATTAATTGCCAAATCCAACATTCTCTTTTCAGATTTCATCTTTCCTAATATTTCCTTGGCACATGGCACTGTTGATACTTTTCTTCTGGAAATTGCTCTTATGAGCTCTATGCCCGTTTCTTTTCCACCTCTCACTGGTGCTTCTGAGGTGCCCCAAGGCGATCTCATCCCTTTTCACAACTTCAAATATGTACTCCCTCTACACTGATAACTCCTGCATCCCGATCTGCAGCTTCAGATCAAAAAGTTCAGGTACAGGGCACCTAAGCGGCTCAATTGGTAGAAGTGTCTGACTCTTGATTTCGGCTCAGGTCATGATCCCAGAGTTGTGGGGTTGAGCCCCAAGTCCTGCTCCATGCTGACAGTGCAGAGCCTGCTTAGGATTCTGTCTCTCTCTTTCTCTCTCCCTCTGCCCCTTTCCCCTGCTTGCTCTCTCTCTCTAAAATAAAAATTAAAAAAATTAAAATTAATTTTTTTTAAGTTCAGGTAGTTCCTGGGATGTTTTCACCAGGATATTAATTTGCTCATATTTCTTTGAATAGCATTTTGGGCTGGATTCAACTGGGCAATTCTGCTGATCTCACCGGAGTTCACTCATGCAGCTATAGTCTCTGGTGGTTCATCTTGGCCTAAAAGGGCTTCATGTATCTGGTGGTTGATACTAGCTCCTGGCTGGGGCACTTCAGTTCTCCTCTAAAGGCTTATGCACATCATGGTCTCAGTGTTCCTCCTCTGGTTGAAAGAGATCAGGCTTCCATGTATAAGTGCTTTTCAGGGCCCTGCTTGTGTTACCCTTGCTAATGTCCCATGCACCAAAGCAAGTCCCACAGCCAAACCCCAACTCAAAGGGTGGAGAAGTAAATTCTACTTCTTGATGGTACAAATAGCAGTCTAGGGATGCCTGGGTGGCTCAGTCAGTTAAGCGTCTGACTGGCTCAGGTCATGATCACACAGGTCTGTGAATTCGAGCCTCATGTCAGGCTCTGTGCTGACAGCTCAGAGCCTGAAGCCTGCTTCTGATTCTGTGTCTCCCTCTCTGCCCCTCCTTTCTGTCTCTCTCTCTAAAGTAAATAAAAACATTTTAAAAAGTAGCAGTCTCATAGCAAAGAGCTATATGTACAATAGTGGATAGAATTATTGCAGTAGGCAATCTACCATAATGTCCTTCCCATTCCAAACTTGTTTCTTCCCACCATGTTCCTATCCTACAGAATAGTGCCAGACTCCCCATATTAGCTGAAGCCAGAGTCAGTCTAATTTACTCCCTCTTCCCTTACAGATGCTGTAGATTGGAGGACTTAATACCAACTTCCAAACCTCTTTCTCTGCCATGGAGATGCCAATGATAAACGTTTTTTCACACTACTTTGTAGCTATAGGTGGTCATGGGGTGCAGTTCTGGCCAATAACTAGAAGTCTCTGAATGATTTTACAAACGCTTTTGCTCCAGGCCCTGAGCGGTCAGCACAGAGCCCAACGCAGGGCTCAAACTCAAGAACCAGGAGATCATGACCTGAGCCGAAGCCAGACACTTAACCAACTGAGCCACCCAGGCGCCCCACTTTTGCTATTTTATTGAAAGGAACAGACCCTGTCTTTCTTATTTGCTCCTTCCATCCCTGAATGCAAGCAAGACATCTGGAACTGCAGCAGCTATCTTGTGACCATGAGGTGACAACTATTAAGAAAAGGCCAAGAGAAGTAGAGAGACAGCAGCCTTGATATTGTTGAATCATGAAACAAAGGCAGCATTTGCCTCGGTCTAGACTTCTTGCTATGGGGAAAAATTAATTCCTCCGTTTAAACACTCTAAATTGGGATTTTTTTGCTACTTCCAGTCAAAAGAATTCCTGGCACACCTTCATCCCTAATCCAATCAGTCATCACATCCTATACACTCTTCCTCCTGTGGTTTTCCCACTGGTACTTCCCTCATTTCATCTCTGCGACCTCTGCCTTTGTTCACACTCCCATGGAGCTACCTCAACAACCTTCCATCTGGTTTCCTTCTAATCTTTTCTCCAACCTAATCCTGCTTATTGCCAGAACTTGATCCACCCAGAGTCGAAAAATTTCCGATTTCCCATCATCTAAGGTCTTAGTTACTTAGAATGGCCCACAATGGCTTTCTCAATCTAACCCCTACACATCTCTCCATGATTCAGCAGGTCTAGGGTGGGACCCAGGAATTTGTACTCCTAACAAGCTCTCTGATGGTGATGCTACCAATAGTGGGTAAACCACTTTTTGAGTAGCATTGGTACAGAGTTCTTTGCCTTCAGAGCATTTGCCTTCACTTGTAACGATAGGTTCCTTCATTCCTTAATTTAGTGGTTCTCAAACATGAGCCTGCATCAGAGTCCCCTGGGGGGCTTGTTAAAACACAGAACGCTGGCTTCTACCCCCCAGAATTTCTGATTCAGCAGGTTTAGGGTAGGGCCTAAGAACTTGCATCTCTAACGAGTTCCCAGATGACGTTGATGCTGCCTGTCAGGAACCATACTTTGAGAATCACTGTCTTACTACAGGGTTTATCAACCAGGGCACTATTGACATCTTGGGCCAGATAATTCTTTACTGTGGAGGAGTTGTTCTGCACGTCACAGCACATTTAGCAGCATCCCTGGTGTCTACTCAATAGATGCCAGGAACAACTCCTCCAGTTGTGACAAAAACATCTCCAGGAGTTCTCAGATGGCCCCTAGTTGAGAACCACCATCTTGGACTGACTCTTTGATCTCTAACCATCTTTTTCTTTAATGTCTATGTTTCATAAAAGCAGGAGGCTGGTTTTTTTTTTGTATTCCCAATGCCTGTTACAGCCACTCAACAGATATTTGTTCCACAAATGAATCTAATTCCAAACGGATTTAAGGTCCTTTAATGCTTCCTTCTCCAATCCCTTTCTGGTATCTCCCTCTGATCACCAAAAAGCATTAAGAAAAAAAAAATCTTTCTGCTGCCACCCTACCCTGAACAGCAAGGTAACGACGACATTTCCAGTCTTTTTTCTGTATTTTATAGGACATCTGTGCCTTAGCAGTGATATTCTAGAAATAATAGCTTAACCAGAAGAACAACCTGATAATGAGAATTTATGAATTGAGACAGGCTGGCAGATAGGGGATACTTTTGCTCCCTCAATAGCAGTATCATATGGGGAGCAGCCTATGACACCCACACATTAGGTGGCTCAGGAAGTAAAGACAAGAAAGCTGAGGACTCAGAACCCTGGCAGGCAGTAAGTAGGGACCGGGGAGTTTGCAGAACTGGTGTCACAGTGTGTTCCTGTTCAAGCATATTTGACTTTCTCCAACTTCCTCCTCCTACCACCAATCTCTAGATCGGGGCTCCCTGGTGAGCTTGTGCTGCTCCAGGAGAGTAATTAGGGAATAAATTGTTCCTTTCTGGGTTGTCTTGGACCACAAACACCTCGCTGTATGTGCCAAGCAGGTCTTTAGGCCAGATTTTGTAAATGCCCGAGGGTGGTTGAAGCTTTGTTCATTCACCTGTGGGGGATTAACAATCATTGTGCTTTCAAGCCTTCAAGAAGGAAATTCTCACAGGGAGTGTAGTGGAGCAGAGCTTTCTGGTTCGCTGAGAGTGTGAGTGTAATTTTACGATGATTTGCTGGGTTCATTGATTCTTTGATGGTATATTATAGAAGTTACTTGAGCTACCTTGAGAGACAATGGAGAATTTATACCTATATTGTACCCATATCGGTATAATTCACAGAGCAGGAGCCAGGTGTAGGAGGGTTTTAGGAAGGATCTGGATCAAGAAGCCACATCTCTTCTCTGATTCTCAGGGCCATTCTCTCTCTATCTCTCTCTCTCTCTCTCTCTCCCTCTCTCTCACTCTCTCTCTCCCCTGCCTCCTTGTACCACCCCTCTGCCCCGTCCTGCAGACTGGCATTCTCTGCTTCCCTTACTTGTTGGTACACTTCCAAAGTTCCTGAGTTCACATGTGAGAGCCCTAGCCTCCTGCAGACACTGACCTATAGCCTCTCTGTTCCAATACAAGATTCCAGGGAAGGAGAAGCTGACGGGTATAGCTTGGGTCCAGCTAGCTATGGGAAGTACAAGCAAGCTTGCAGGGGTCCACCCTGAAGATGGGGGTAGTTCCCAGATATCATGCTCTCTTAGATCGGATCCCCTGAAGCAGACTCTGAATCAAGGATTTGAGTACTAGTTTATTTAGGAGGATATCGGAAGAACATATACTCCCACCTCACCCTTCTTACTCCCTTTGGTCACCCATTGGACACTTCTGCCAAAGTCTCAAGCCAGAAGGCAAGGAAGCCAGGGAGCCTATTGAATTGGCCCATGTTGGCCCAGCCTTCCAGGGCACAGAGCAGGGTGAAGAAGAGTATCAAGTAAATCTGAAGGGGCAAATGAAGACATGATTCAGACAATTCTCAAGAGAATCATGTTATTTAGTGGGTGGCTCAGTCGGTTAAATGTCTGACTTCAGCTCAGGTCATGACCTTGAGGTTTGTGAGTTCGAGCCCCGTGTCAGACTCTGTGCTGACAGCTCAGAGCCTGAAACCTGCTTCAGATTCTGTGTCTCCCTCTCCCTCTCTTCCCCTCCCCCACTCATACTCTATCTCTCTCTCAAAAATAAACATTAAATTAAAAAAAAAAAAAAAAAAACAGGGGGTGCCCGGGTGGCTCAGTCAGTTAAGCATCCGACTTTGGCTCAGGTCATGATCTCACAGGTCTGTGAGTTTCAACCGCATGTGGGCTCTGTGCTGACAGCTCAGAGCCTAGAGCCTGCTTCGGATTCTATGCCTCCCTCTCTACCTCTCTCCTGCTCACGCTCTGTCTCTCTCTCTCTCAAAAATAAACATTAAAAAAATTTTAAAAGAGAGAATTGTGTTATTTATGTACCCTAACAAAGATATGAAAAAAAAACTATTCCATTCTTTAATCAGTTAATTGTAGCAGTTAGCCATGTCTAATTTCATAGCATTACTCATGAGACTTGAATAGTCTATTGATACTTGGCATTTATCACTGTTTCATACAACCTGGGATCAGAAGTATCAACAATTTTCTAGACAAATTTTGAGCACATTTACATTTACATAAATATGATCCTGGATTGTCATAACAAACTTAATCAGTTAAATACAGTATGTTTGAAGATAATATGTTAAATACATATTTCAAATACAATATGTTTATGTTATACTCCATATAAATAGTTGTGTCCTAAGCAAGAGAAAAGTTGTTTTTAGAACAGTGATATCAGGGATGCCTGGGTGGCTCAGTCATTTAAGCATCTGACTCTTGATATTGGCTCAGGTCACTATGGGCTCAGGTCGTGATCTTGAGGTTCGTGAGATCAAGCCCCGTGTCGGGCTCCACGCTGAGTGTGGAGCCTGTTTAGGATTCTCTCTCTCCCACTCTCTGCCCCTCCCCCGCTCATGCTCATTCTCAAAATAAATAAATAAACATTACAAAAAGAGAACCATGATATCAAATTTTGTTCTTCTCTGTATCTTCCTGTGTAGCTTCTGGAAGCTACTGTTCAAGGCTTCATTCAAACTCCTTCCATATTGATTCAAACTCAGTCCATGCAAAAATCCGATAGACTCCACCAAAAGTCTGCTAGAACTGATACATGAATTCAGCAAATTTGCAGGATACAAAATCAATGTACAGAAATCAGTTGCATTCTTATACACTAACAATGAAGCAACAGAAAGACAAATAAAGAAACTGATCCCGTTCACAATTGCACCAAGAAGCATAAAATACCTAGGAATAAATCTAACCAAAGATGTAAAAGATCTGTATGCTGAAAACTATAGAAAGCTTATGCAGGTAATTGAAGAAGATATAAAGAAATGGAAAGACATTCCCTGCTCATGGATTGGAAGAATAAATATTGTCAAAATGTCAATACCACCCAAAGCTATCTACACATTCAATGCAATCCCAATCAAAATTGCACCAGCATTCTTCTCGAAACTAGAACAAGCAATCCTAAAATTCATATGGAACCACAAAAGGCCCCGAATAGCCAAAGTAATTTTGAAGAAGAAGACCAAGGCAGGAGGCATCACAATCCCAGACTTTAGCCTCTACTACAAAGCTGTAATCATCAAGACAGCATGGTATTGGCATAAAAACAGACACATAGACCAATGGAATAGAATAGAAACCCCAGAACTAGACCCACAAACGTATGACCAACTAATCTTTGACAAAGCAGGAAAGAACATCCAATGGAAGAAAGACAGTCTCTTTAACAAATGCTGCTGGGAGAACTGGACAGCAACATGCAGAAGGTTGAAACTAGACCACTTTCTCACACCATTCACAAAAATAAACTCAAAATGGATAAAGGACCTGAATGTGAGACAGGAAACCATCAAAACCTTAGAGGAGAAAGCAGGAAAAGACCTCTCTGACCTCAGCCATAGCAATCTCTTACTTGGCACATCCCCAAAGACAAGGGAATTAAAAGCAAAAGTGAATTACTGGGACCTTATGAAGATAAAATCTTCTGCACAGCAAAGGAAACAACCAACAAAACTAAAAGGCAACCAACGGAATGGGAAAAGATATTTGCAAATGACATATCAGACAAAGGGCTAGTATCCAAAATCTATAAAGAGCTCATCAAACTCCACACCCGAAAAACAAATAACCCAGTGAAGAAATGGGCAGAAAACATGAATAGACACTTCTCTAAAGAAGACATCCGGATGGCCAACAGGCACATGAAAAGATGTTCAACGTCGCTCCTTATCAGGGAAATACAAATCAAAACCACACTCAGATATCACCTCACGCCAGTCAGAGTGGCCAAAATGAATAAGTCAGGAAACTATAGATGCTGGAGAGGATGTGGAGAAACGGGAACCCTCTTGCACTGTTGGTGGGAATGCAAAGTGTTGCAGCCGCTCTGGAAAGCAGTGTGGAGGTTCCTCAGAAAATTAAAAATAGACCTACCCTATGACCCAGCAATAGCACTGCTAGGAATTTACCCAAGGGATACAGGAGTACTGATGCATAGGGGCACTTGTACCCCAATGTTTCTAGCAGTACTCTCAACAATAGCCAAATTATGGAAAGAGCCTAAATGTCCATCAACTGATGAATGGATAAAGAAATTGTGGTTTATATACACAATGGAATAGTACGTGGCAATGAGAAAAAATGAAATATGGCCTTTTGTAGCAACGTGGATGGAACTGGAGAGTGTGATGCTAAGTGAAATGAGCCATACAGAGAAAGACAGATACCATATGGTTTCACTCTTATGTGGATCCTGAGAAACGTAACAGAAACCCATGGGGGAGGGGAAGGAAAAAAAAAAAAAAAAAGAGGTTAGAGTGGGAGAGAGCCAAAGCATAAGAAACTGTTAAAAACTGAGAACAAACTGAGGGTTGATGGGGGGTGGGAGGGAGGGCAGGGTGGGTGATGGGTATTGAGGAGGGCACCTTTTGGGATGAGCACTGAGTGTTGTATGGAAACCAATTTGACAGTAAATTTCATATATTAAAAAATAAAAAATAAAAAAAACTCAGTCCATGCAGATTTGTAGAAACATTTCTTCCCCAAGCAGCTTTCACCAAAAGCCTCCTGTCGTTTCTGAAACAAATGACAAGAAAAATAAGTTGTCTATCTGTATTAGTTACCTACTGCTGCTATAACAAATTATCCCAAATTAGTGGTTTAAAACAAAACACGTTTATTATTTTATAGCTTTGGATATCAGAAGTCCAAAATGGGTCTCAGGATTGGATTTCTTCTGGAGGTTCTCGGGAAGAATCTGTTTTCTTGCCTTTTTTAGTTTCAAGAGACTACCTGCATTCCTTGGTTTTGGCCCCTCTGACATCTTCCAGCAGTTTTGCATCTTCAACTTTCTCTCTCTATCTCTTCTTCTCTCTCTTTCTCTCTCTCTCTGACCTCTTCATCCATCATCATATCTCCTTCTTGGATTCTGACCCTCCTGTCTCACTCTTATAAGGACACTTGTGATTACATTGGTCCCAACCAGATAATCCAGGATAATCTCTCCATCTCTAGATCTTTCACTTAATCACCCCTGCAAAGTCCCTTTTGCCATGTAAGGTAACATACTCAGAGGTCTCAGCGATAAGGACATAGATATCTTTGAGGGGCCATAATTCTGCCTACCACATTGCTATTAGGGCCATTCCCTTCATACTGCAGTTTATAAATCTCCCAAAGTAATTAAGAAGGAGGACTTCTATCACTCTACACATTTTCAGGTGATGGTAGAAATATCCTAGTGTTTAAGGGAGAATCTCAAGTCTACCAGCAGAAACTTGAAAAAAAAATTTAAGTTTATTTATTTTGAGAAAGAGAGAGGGGAAGGGAGGGAGAGAGAGAGGAAGAGTCCCAAGCATGCTCTGCACTGCCTGCACAGAGCTGATGCGGGCTTGATCTCAGGAGAACCAGGAGATGATGACCTGAGCTGAAATCAAGGGTCCCTTAACCAACTGAGCTAGGTAGGCACCCCCAGCAGAAATTTATAATACAGAAATGCAGTGGAGCGAAAAAGTGCTCTCTCCCAGCAATTCACCAGAAGTACGTGCATTTTTGGAGGTGAGATTGAACTTGGGATAATGTTGGATGCCAGAGAAAGCAGGAGAAGAAAAAGATGAAGGAGAAATAGGGGCAGAGAAACCTCTCTGGGTTGGCTGCAAAGAGCAGTTGCATTGAGCCTTCTAAACACCAAATTTGGTTCTGGGAGGGATGAAAGGATGTTAGACGTAACCACCACATTAAACTCAAGGATTCATTTGCTAGTTTGGTGTTGATTCTCCAGAGAGACTCCTTGCTTCACTGATAGTTGGCTTTACCAAGTTGGGTTTTTTTTTCTCCCAGCTTCTCTCCAAGGCTTCTGTTGATCCTGATCAACCATCTTCTCCCACTCACCCTAACGCTCTTGGCTTAGTTTTAGTATATTCTTGGGTTTCAAGGAGAACTCATGATTATCAATTAATCCCACTTTCTCTATCTGGTTTGTGTTATTTTCCCTCCTTACCAGTCTACAGAGAAAAGGACATGATTAATTGTGTCCAAACTAGATTCAAGGGCCATAGAGAACTTTATTCTCCACACTACCATATGAGAAAAATTAAAATATATTTTATGCCCAATGTGGCACCTTGTAGTCTGCAAAGATGGCCACAATATCTCCCTTCTCTCTCTTCTTAACTGGCACTCAGTATAACTGACATGGGAATATGTAGCCTATATTCTCTCCCTTTTAATCTGGGTGGGTTTGAGACTATGGTGGAATTGACACTATGTGTGACTTCCAAGTCTTGATCATAAAAGACAGCACAGCTTCACCCACATCATCGTGGGATGCTCACTCTTAGAACCCAGCCACTTTGCGGTGAGGGAGCTCAAGCAGTGACATGGACAGGCCATATGCTGGTGCTCCAGCCAACAGCTCAGCTGAGTTCCCAGCCAACAGCCAGGACGGACCTCCAGACATATAAGTGAACAGACCTTCAGATGATGTCAGCCTCAAACTCTCAAGTCACTCCCTGCTGTTTGAGTTTTCCCAAATGAAGTCCCAGATGTCAAGGAGCAGAGACAAGCTGTCTTCACTGTGCCCTCTCTGAATTCCTGACCCATGAGAGCCATAACCAGAGTAAAATGATAGTTGTTTTACGTTAAGCTTGACGCAGCCTATGTCACAGTGAGAGTAACTGGAATATTTGGGTAGATACAAACGTCAGAGGACACAGTCATTCTTGCCAGCAAACACTATAACCTTAACAAAATTCCTGAATCTTACCATTTTTTTCTCTAGCTTGTTTATTAAGAATAACAAATGTCTCAACCCCATTAATCTAATCCAGAACTGGCCTTTCCTTCTTCCTCCAACGCGATTCATCTTGTTTTCCAAACTACTCATGTGGTCAGAGCTCAGTGCTCTAGAGATTTCATGAAACCTCATAGAAGCCGGAAACAAATCTCATCGAAGAGGATAGACTGAATCTTCTTCTTAAAAACAATTTTTGTAAAATGTAGTCAATAAGGCAACAAAGCAAAAAGGAAACCCTTTTCCTTAAGTGGGGGAAGTGGCATGGGATTGAGGGGAGAAGGGAAGAACCAGATGACAAAGGTTGAGAGTGAGGTTGCAAATGATCCCCAATCAGAAAAAAAAAAAAAATCCTATTTTTCAGTTCTTTGTGGTTTCTGCATTCTGAGAATATTAGTAACCGTAAATCTATTCAAGCAGAGCCTTCTTTGGATCTATGTTGCTAAGTTAAATCCCCCTCAAATATCTGCTCGCTGTTCAAAAATATCTGTAGACTCAGAGTTCAGAGAGTAATCGTTTCCTGATAAAGTGTTTTGTGAGATCAGCTATATAGAGGAAGCTATTCATTATTTCATTCAGCAAATATTTGTGTTGGCTCTGTGGACAGGAGAGATGATAAGATGAGATGATGGTTGAAATGGGCATTTGAGGTGGGGCAGACACATGTTTCAATCAACCTAAAAATAAAGTCATATGATTTAATTAAGTGCTCCGATGCTGACATCAAGGAATTTGCTTATTCCTCTACAGAGTCATTTAAACTTCTCTTGATTTCTTTGAAACCCTTTTTAAAAACGGAAAGTAAAGAATTGGCTTATTTAATGCCTCTTGAACGATTACATCAGGCACTTATTCTTTTTAATATCAGCTATTCTTTTGAAAGTCCTGCTTTTTGAAGGATAGCTCAAGAATGCCAAGGCTGGCTTGCATGTGTGGATTGATGGATATAGACTGTGATTTTCATAACAATTTGTTAACACTTGACTTCACTTAAAAACACAACTTAGAAAAGGCTACAAAAACATGGATGATTGAAATCCTCTGACATTCTCTAAACCTCAGTATTGCCACTGACCACCTCCTTCCCTGAGCCTTATACCGCAAATGCAATTTGCAAATAGTCTGAGTACTATTTGCCTGCCCTCCTCTCCCTGAGCTGCTGTTGCTGCTGCTGTCACTCAGCAAGAAAAAAGGTGATGTCCCTTTTGATGATGACTAGGGACATGAATAATTATCTTCGTAACACACTGACATCTCTAAAAATGCTTCAGATTGTGTCTCATTAGTTCGATTTCAAGCAGGGGTCAGAACTCCAGAATTATTCACCCATTTAGTCCTTGTAACAATTACTGGGGAAGATACCAGGATTACACCCCATTTTAAAGAAAAGGAAACAGGCACAGATAGGCTGAGTAACTTGCCCGAAGTCATAGTGAGTGGGAAAGTCAGGATTTGAACTCTGAATCCTGGGTCCTGAGTTCACGGTCTTAGCCACTACACAATGATACTATTGAAAGTCTGTATCCTTCTTTATTTAAAAAGAAAAAAACCAAAACTCCACAACAAAACTGCTGATGCATTGGTCTTTGTTCTAGACTCACCTACCCACTAATCGATAGAAGCAATAATTCTAAACTTTTATAGTTAATTTTGACCCAAAGAGCATTAGGACATATTGTTTTGGAGAGTCTGTTCTTGGAAAGGACAGCAGGATCTGGTTAGCACAACAGTTTCCAGTGACACAGTCTTTTTTCAGAAGCCGCCAGGGCTTCTGAAACAAAACCTGAGACAATGTTCTTACCAGAAATATGCAGAGAGCAGGAAATGGCTAACTTCTCACGAACATCTGAAGCAAACTAAGAGGGCTTCTTTGATCACTTATATCATTCCATCATATCTCTATTTATAAGTTCACATATCACCATCTTTGTGGTTGTGCATTTATTGCTAAGGTCAAGTGGGAGGTTCGAAGTAATTATAAGGTAAATATAGTTCATTTATATGGTCGACATATTACCTAGTAGAATTGCCTTGTCTACAATACTTTCTTTCAAAATCTCTACCTTCACCCACCCCCCCCCCCTCCACACACACACGCACATATACACTGTCAGATTTGGGGAAGAAAAAATCGTAATATATTGCCATTTCCTCCATCAAGGGATGGAGGGGTTTGGCGGGTATCCCTGGCTGGCTCAGTCAGTAGAGCATGTGACTCTTGATCTCAGGGTTATAAATTCAAGCCTCACATGGGGTGTAGAGATTACTTAGAAATAAAATCTTTAAAAAGGGAGAGAGAGAGAGAGAGAGAGAGAGAGAGAGAGAGATGGGATTCACTTTTCCTCAAGTTTTTGGGTGACTTGAATCTGGGCTTGGCCATGTTACTTGCTTTGTGCATTAAGACGCTAGCAAATGAGGGGCACCTGGGTAGCTCAGTCGGTTAAGTGTCGGACTTCAGCTCAGGTCATGATCTCAATCAGGTCATGATCTCATGGTTCATGAGTTCAAGCCTCACATCAGACTTGCTGCTGTCAACGTGGGACCTGCTTCGAGTTCTTCATCCCCCTCTCCCTCTCCCCCTTCCCCACGCATTCTCTCTCTCTCCCACAAAATAAATAAACATTTATTTAAAACTAAAAAAGACATTAGCAAATGGGATGCAAACAGAGGCTTGAAAAATACATTGCACTGGGGTTTAACTTGTTGCTGGGGTCTCTTATGCCATCATGTGAATAAGCCTTGGTTAGCCTGCTAGATGATGAGTGACGTGTGGCTAGTTTGTCCTCTCACCCCAGCTAATCTCAAACCAACATGTGAGTGAACTGCCTCTCCCTACTCCTCCACCCCCAAATCAAACAGCCTCACCAACCACAATTGAGGGAGGCCAGACAATTGAGGGAGGCCATCCTAGACCATCCAGCCCTACCTTAGCAGGCCCAGACAAACAACATGCCAATTTGACAAGTATAAAAAAGAAGCAGAAATGACAGATGGAGAGAAAATTCCTTGGTGGCATTTTAAGACTTAAGCATTCCTGATACTCTTGCAGCTGGATGAGTTAACTCTTCCTCGAGTTTCATGAGCCAAAACTTTCCACCTTTTCCCTAAGCAGTTAAAGTTGGGTTTCTATTACTAACTCCCAAATGAACCCTAACTGATATATTCTATTCATTTGCACACACAACTATTATTTATGCAATAAACAGATATATGATTATTATTTTTTTAAATAGGCTTTATGACCAATGTGCGGCTTGAATTTACAACCCTTAGCTCAAGAGTTGCATGCTCAGGGGCACCTGGGTGGTTCAGCAGGTTAAGTGCCCAACTTCAGCTCAGGTTATGATCTCACGGCTCAGCTCATGAGTTGGAGTCCCACTTCGGGCTCTATGCTGACAGCTCAGAGCCTGGAGCCTGCTTCAGATTCTGTGTCTCCCTCTCACTGTCCCTCCCCAACTCATGCTCTGTCTTTCTGTCTCTCAAAAATAAATAACCATTTAAAAAATTAAAAAAAAAAAAGAAATTAAAAACTTAAAAAAAAAAAAAAAGAGTGCATGCTCTGCCAACGGAGCCACCCAGATACCCCTTGATGATTATTTCCATCCATATGTTGGGTAGCACTTTAAGGACTGTCTTGACTATCTCCTGTTATATAACAAACCACGTCCGAAAACGACAATGATTTTGTCATCTCTCATGGGTCTGTTGGTTGACTGGGATCAACTGGGTGGTTCTTCTGCTGGCCTCATTTGGGGACTCACATGTGGCTATAGTCAGTTGGTGGTTGGGGCAGAGTCATCCGAAGACTAAAGGCTCCATTAGTTGGAACATCCAAAATGGCTTCTAACTTACACAACTGGCATTTCAGGCATCTCTACCTGCCTTTATCTCCACACTGGCCACACCTTGGCCACAGTTTCTCTCTTTCCAGCAGGATAGTTGGACTACTTACATGGTGGCCCAGGGCTCTCTGAGCATGTTCTCAGAGATTAAATTTCCTTGGGACCCAGACTTGGAAGCCACACAGCATCACTGCCACCGCATTCTATTGGCCTATGTGTACCAGGCCAGGCACAAAGTCATTCTGGTTTCCAGGAGAGGATATTAGACTCTTATTTCTTGGTGATAAAAATGGGAAAGAGGGGTGCCTGGTAGGTGCAGTCGGTAGAACATGCGACACTTGATCTCGGGGTTGTAAGTTCAAGCCCCATGTTGGGTGTAGAGATTGCTTAAAAATAAAATTTAAAAAAAAAGGGTTTTAAAGAAACTGCAGCCATTTTAGCCTACCACAATAACTTTGGGATTTTAACAGATGTTATTTAAATTTCAGCTTCAAGGTGTGTGACATTTAGAGATTCAAGGTATAAGAAAAACCAAACTTTAAAAAAAGTTAAAGGTCAATAAAAATAATTCTTCCTACAGCCTGGTATTTCTGTGTCTATGGATTTCATTCTAAAACTGGCACCTGCCTAAAAAGGCCATTCGGATTTTCTATTAAATATAACTTTCCCCTAAAAGTGAGTTATTTGTGTAACTGCACGTTTAATGTTGATCTCCCTTGCTAGACGATGAAGCTTGAGAAAGCAAGGACCACATCCCACTGGCACAGTGTCTCCCCTGCTCTAGGAGGAGAAGCATGATGTCTGCCAAATGGTGAATGCTCCTGAAATATTTCTTGAATGGATGAATGCAGTGATTCCTACCCCAACAATGATTTTGCTTCTTAGGGGATGATTGGAAAGGTCTGGAGACACTTTTGGATGTGACAACTGGACAGAGTGTTGCTACTGACATCTTGAGGGTAGAGGCCAGGGGTGCTGCTAAATATCCTACAATGCACATTACAGCCCCCTACAATGAATAATTATCTGGCCCAAAATGTTAATAGTGCTGAGTTTAAGAGACCCTGAACGAATGGCTAGGAGGTGAAAATGATTGTGTTGTCATAGCCCAGTCTACTGGGAGTCTACTGGGCCATAGATTTCCCATTTTTTTCTGCATGATCCCAGTTGATTACCCCTGGTTTCCATATGGTAGCATGGTTCCATGTTTTGGGGGGGGGGGGGGGGGGGATCATAGTCAGGACTGGAAGCCCATGCATAGTCCTTACCAGCCACCTCCTCCAGGGGTCCTCACTGTCCTCCTTCTGTTCCAGCTTAGGAGTGTTATCCTGAATTGAGTATGTTGACCACATGATATACTGAGTATCTTACATTTGCCCCTCTGAGTCCAACCTCTGCCTTTCTCCTTTCTGTCCTGTGACCTAAAAAGCTGCTAGAAGTCCTTGTAAACTGCTTCAGAGGGACTCTTCCTTCTGGTTTCCCTTTGGATTCAGCCAAGCAAGGTGATGGCAGAGGGAGAGTAAGGCTGGAGAACTTACTGTCCTGGATTCTTCTGTGCTGGTGGCTGTGATTGGCTGCATTCTTCTCTTGGAAACCAGAGCTTCTCCCAGGAGGCTGTCACTCTCTTTAACTATAACTATGACTGCCTATTGATCCTTCAGGCCTGCAGTGTGCATGACTTCTCACCCTTGCTAGTCTCACTGCCCTGCACCATCCATTGTGGTTTCCCTTAACCTGTCCACATCTTTGTAAATAGTCTATGAAACTCTCAGTTACCCCATTTGCATTTGACATCAGTTTCCTTCTGGGAAATACACTGGGAGTTGCAAGATAGCCACATGCATATCTTCAAGGAAGACTGGCCATCTATAAAGACATGTCCCTGGTCTCACCCCTTGGTTTTGATCATCTTGGATACCAACAGCCGCCCTAAGCAAGCTGAGTACACCATGCCCCTTAGGATCATGAATAATCCATGGTGTTACTTCAGTGTGAGTTGAATCCTACAGTCCATCCTCCTCCCTTTCCTTACTACCCACCATTGTATCTCAACACTTTATGTCCCAGGCTCAACCAAAATGAAGTTTTTCCCTCTACCCAAGCGTGTCATGCTACTGAGGCTGGCAAGCACCAGGATCAGCTCCCTGCTGAATTGTGATACATTGACTCTGAATGACCCAAGCTTTCCTGGGTCAGCTTTGCCCAGCTCTGAACTCTGGGCATCTGCCCCCTGGCATGAAATGTGTTGCAGCTTTGCTAGGAATGACTGTCTATCTAGCCCCTGAGCCTCTGCCTCTCTCTGCAGCATATATATGGTGTGATACCTGTTATCGTTACTTTCCAATGTGTTGTCCTTACAGATTCCCAACATTATCAGATGCTTTCTTTGGTATCTTCATAGGCTATTCAAGTTTATCTGAGACAGGAAAGAAGAAAAGAACTAATTTCTATAGCCACATGTCATATCTCGCTTTAGCAATTACTATTGCTGCATAAAAAGAAGTATCTCCAATTTTAGGAGTTTAGAACAATGACTGTATTCTGTCTGCAGGTACCATGGGTCAGGATTTCAGGTAGAATGGGAGTGATTTGTCTGTTCTCTCTGATGTCTGGAGTCTCAGCAAGGAGTGTGACTGGACAGCTGGGTCTGGAATGATTTGGTGTTCCATTCACTCACCTGTCTGACTTCTGGGCCAGGCTGACTCAAAGGCTGGGATTGCCAACCAGAAGGCTCATGTGTGGCCTTGCTATGTGCTACCCATGGCAGCCTTGGCATTGTCAGAATTCTTACATAGTAGCCCAAGCCTCCAAGAGTGGTTTTTCCAATGAACAAGGCAGAAAATGCATAGCCTTTTATGAACCAGCCTCAGAAGTCAAACAGCAAAGGAGCCTGGATGGCTCAGTCGGTTAAGCGTCCAACTCTTGGTTTTAGCTCAAATAATGATCTTGAGGTTCAAGCCCCATGTCGGGCTCTGTGCTTACGGCACGGAGATTTTCTCTCTCCCTCTCTCTCTGCCCTGCCCCTGTTCGCACATGCTGTCTCTCTCTCTCAAAGTAAATAAGCTTGGAAAAAGAGGTCAAACAGCATCCCTTCTGTTGTGTGCCACTTGCTGAAGCTGCCATAAACCTCCACCACCATCACCCCATTCACAGGGAAGATAACTGGACTGCACCTCTTGAGGAGAGAGTGGTGAGGTCCCACTGGAGAGAAAGAAGTAAGACAGGAGGTATTGTTCAGCCGTCTTTGGAAAGTGCCATCTGCCCAAAGAACCTTAAAAGCAATTGTTTCTTTTAATCCAACAACTCTGAAAGACAAGTGGCAGTTCTCCCATTTTACAGACGAGCAAACAGAGTCAAAGAGGTGAGGAACTTGCTCAAACAGAAAGTGGCAGACAGGAATCAAGGCTGATCATTGAATTCTAAGGGCCACCTTCAAAAATATACCATGATTATGTGTGTGTATAAATATAAATATACACAACGTATGAATGTGTGTTTAAATTAGGATGTCTCCTGCAAAGCAGAAGCACTTTTGTAATACTGAAATCATGTTTAGGGGCCTTTCCCTGACTTAAATATAGTATTAAAGATCTAGATTTCCATGTGTCCCCTGGCTTCCTTTTCATGTACCTACTGGCAATTTGTATGTTTTCTTTGGGAAAATGTCTATTCAGATCCTATGCCCATTCATTAATCACATTGTTTGTTTTTTTGTTACTGAGTTCTTCATATATTTGGGGTAATAACTCCTTATCAGATATATGATTTGCAAATATTTTCTCCCATTCGGTAGGTTGTGTGTGTGTGTCTTTTCATTGTATGTGTGTGTCTGTGTGCGTGTAAGCAGGCTTCACACTCAGTGTGGAGCCCAATGTGGGGCTTGAACTCATGACCCTGAGATCAAGATCTGAGCTGAGATCAAGAGTCAGATGCTCAACGAACTGAGCCACCCACGTGCACCATCTTTTCATTTTGTTGATGGTTTCTTTTGCTGTACAGGTTTTTAATTTCCATGAAGCTTCTTTATGACTGAAGGACAGAAATATCTAAATGGCAAGGTTGATTGACGGGATAGGAGCCAGTAGCAGATTTAACCAAGTAATACTGAACTGCCTCTCATCCCAGAGGACCAGACACATACACATATCTTTCCAAAGGTGATAGTATGAATATAGAAAGTTATACGTGCTTATAAGATGTGAGAAGAATCTAAGAAATTGAAACTTGAAGGTAACATATAAAGACACAAAAATCTTTTAAAGACTTTTAATGTTTTTTATTTACTTTAAGAGACAGAGAAAGAAAGTGAGAGCACAAGCTGGGGGGTCAGAGTGAAAGGGAGAGAATCCCAAGTCGGCTCTGCTCTGTCAGCGCAGAACCCAGGATGGGGCTCGATCTCACGAACCATGAGATCATGACCTGAGCCGAGATCAAGAGTTGGATGCTTAACTGACTGAGCCCCTAGAAACAAATGTTTTATTATTTTTTAAATTACTTAATGTTTATTTATTTTAGAGAGAGACAGAGCACAAGCAGGGAAGGGGCACAGAGAGAGGGAGACACAGAATGGAAGCAGGCTCCAGGCTCTGAGCGGTCCGCACAGAGCCCAACGTAGGGCTCGAACCCATGAACCACAAGATCATGACCTGAGCCGAAGTCGGCTGCTCGGCTGCTCAACCTACTGAGAAACAAATGTTTTAAAAGTCTTTGCAGAGTGACTGGTGCAGGAATTCTCTCTCCCGCTGAGTGAGAGATCAGATCAAATGGTGAAGGATTTGAGGAGCTGTGGTTGCACGGATCTTCCATAGAAATCTGAATTTCTGATAATGTCAAAACATGTGGAAAATCATAATACTTCCTTATGTGGCATGTCCTATTTGGAATACTTCTATTTCTTTTCCTTGTTATGAGAGATGAAAGGAACAAAATTTTCGAGGTTTGCCTTTGCCATCAGCTCTGCTTTTAGTAGGCTACTCAATATACGGTCGGTCTCCACACAAAAACACGGATGAATCTTACACGCACCCTACACAGCAAAAGAAACCAGACACAAAATGGTGACACGCCAAATTACTTCATTTATATAAAATTTTAGAATAGGCACAATTAATCACTGATGATAAAAATCAGAACCCCCTTGCTTGCAATTCTCTAACACTAGCTTTCCAACAACAATTTGCCAGGGAGAACATATTTTCAAATTTCAAACTCTGCCTCGCTTCGGAGGCTTCTTAGTAATAGGGTTCAACTTCTTTATGGGAACACTCCAGGTTCCAGGGAAAATGGAGCTAACTGCCTGTTGTCTCCAAAGTGCTGGGTGGATATGGTATTTCCTCTTCCAGAACTCTTCCTAGTTCTTGCAGATCAGTGTGTCCTCCTAATCCCTGCCTCACCTCCTCTCCAGGACAGATTTCCTTCCAGAGTCTCTCCACTCCAGTCTGCAGTGTGGACTGGCACAGCCAGAAACCAAAATAACAAGGGGCTATCGCAGTACTGGGAACACAGGAAGATCTGCAGCCCTGAATACCAACGGGCAGAACCTTAGGTTCAAATCACTTGCTGTCTGAAACATTGTCTCAGTCTGCGTTCTCCCCAAAGCAGACCCTGAGACTGTAACAGCACTGCAGCCAGTCTTTAAGGGTTAATTTGCTTCAACTTTGTGCACTCCTTGCCAGAAGACCTAAGTCCCTTGATCTGTGATTCCCTTACTTTGACATTTGCAGCCCACTGGCCTTGAGGAGCAAAGGACCAAACTTTCCCAGAAGATAAGTAAGGCCTGACTACGTGCGAAAACAGCTGCCACGGATGCCAGCATGTGTATTCAGGGTCATGTCGACATACGACTAACTGCCCAGATCCTGCACACAACCTCCCGCCCTTTCCCTGTAAAACCGTCTGGCTCCTGCTGGACAGGAAGGGGGGTCTTCCAGCTGTTAGTTCACCACCTTCCCAGGTTCATGAATAAAACAAGTTTCCCTTTCCCACTGTCACTTATCTCTCAAGTATCCATTTTGAGCGGCAAACAGCTGAACCCTTAGTCTGGAACCGGTTCTCTGCCCCCTAACAAAACAGGGTCTTGGGTGCAGGTTGTTAACTCCAGGAAGCTCAGTGAAAGGGGAGAGGGAAAAGCCATGAAAGAGTAAATTAATAAGCAAGTCATAACTTAGGGCAAACTGGGTTCAGTTCTACTGGGAACCTCCTAAGAAACTGGGTAGAACATGCCTCAAAAACAGCACGCTGAGGGAGCTGGGGGTTGTATGCACTGTTAACGGACAAAACATCCATATGACCCCCAATTCTCATGTTGAAGCCCTGGTCCGGAGCATAGCTGTATTTGGATTTGGGACTGGATGGAAGTAATTAAGGCTAAATGAAGACATAAAGGTGGGGCCCTGGTCTGATAGGATTAGAATCCTTCTAAGAGGGTCTCCTCTTAGAGCCTGCTTACCTGCTCTGTCTCTGTCTCTTTCTCTCTCTCTCCCTCTTCCTCTATGTACATTTGCTGAGAAAAGGCCATGTGAGGGCATAGGACAAAGGCAGCCATCAGCAAGTCATAAGAGAGCCCTTACCAGAAATCAAATTGGCCAGAACCTTGACCTTGAACTTCCAATGTTCGAAATTGTGAGAAATTTTTTTTTGTTTTTTTGAAAAATTTTTTGGTTTGTTTTTAAATAGACTTTCCTGTCTCTAAAGTTTCTGTTTTTTAAGCCACGCACTCTGTGGTATTTTGTTATAACAGCCCAGTGCAGACTGAGGCATGCACTATCTTTCATTCTCAATGATTAAGGGTTGCTGTTGAGCGCACTGAAGGTGGCTTCAGGTGGGAAATTTTGTAAAAGTATACAAAACTTTCCATCCTGGCTGCCAGTGAACTCAGAGGTTAGCCAAGGGAATATGGAAAAGCCACACAGTATGTGCTATACCATTGTTTCCAATCTTTGACTTAGAAATGCTGCTGCATTGACTATCCTTGTACATATGCCATTTTGCAAGTGTTAAAGAATAAACTAGGGACAAATTTGTATAATCAAACGGTGTGGGCATTGTAAACTGTGATTGATATGACTAAATTATTCTCCCAAAAGATCGTATCAATTTATATTCCACCTGCAATGTCTGTTTCTGTAGCGCCTAACACATTTTATCAGACGTTTTGATCTTGCCAGCGAAGTAGGTAGAACACAGTGTCTCATTGTGATTTTTCACTTGTAAACTTCTTTTGAATCAGTGTAGTAGAGTGTGAGACAAAGGTAGGGGAAGGAAATTTTCCTGCTTCATTGGCAACCTTAGTTCATATATCATTTCTTCACTGAGGGCATGGATCTGTCAGCAACCTCAAAGATTGTTGTGTCTTTGACTGGGTTGGGGCAGGAAGGAAATCTCCCTAAGTATACTCTGGTCCAGGTATCACTTGATCTTGGAGGTAGACATGGTAACAATGACAACAGCAACAAAGGCAGCAGAAGTGGTTTCAAAGCATCAAAGGCCTTGGTGCAGATTAAAGCCCAGGAAACAGTGAGGGTGGGGTTGAGGAGTGATTGTACATGCCACGCCAAAGCTATGTTTGTGAGCTAGCCTAAGTTACTCCAGCCCGCTGCCAGAAGAGATGAGATCAGAGACAGAGATAAGGCTTGTGTGCTGTTACCTTGTTCCTGTATTTTTGTCTCTGCACTGGGTCCACAGTTATTTTGCCAGGCTTCATCAAAGACACTATATTCTTTTAGAAGACATAAGGACCATAACATTCAAGCAGTTGAAAAACATTATTTGTTGTCACCTCCACAATTCCTATAAACAAATCAGAAAAAGGATGGCCATATGGAATGCTGGGGAGATCATAAGGCTGGTTGTGGGGAATTTAGCAGTAGAAAAATTTGGGAGAAATGGGACCTATGGACCGAGGGCTATATATGGATAGAGCTGTACAGTGAGAATTCCCTCACAAAAGTTCTGGGCTAAAGGGGCGTCTGGGTGGCTCAGTCGGTTGAGCGTCCGACTTCAGCTCAGGTCTTGATCTCACAGTTTGTGTGTTCGAGCCCCACGTTGGGCTCTGTACTGACAGCTCAGAACCTGGAGCCTGCTTCGGATTCTGTGTCTCCCTCTCTCTCTGCCCCTGCCCCATTCATACTCTGTCTCTCTCAAAAATAAACATTAAACAAAATTTTTTTTAAAAGTTCTATGCTAAAAAATTATGCGACTTTGCTTCTGGTAGGTGTGGCCAGGTAATTCAAGCTAACTCTTATACTGTGCACAATTTGAAAGCAGGTTGGTATATGAATATACATTTAAATCATCGATGAGTTATCAACAGAGTAAAGAATTACTGAGCCAAAATCTAAGGTAAGGCAATAATCTAGAAAGGTAAGTGTGGTGCTCAGAACTATTTTTGCCTCTAGATCATTTGTTGATTTGAAAGTAACAGCCACAGGACTGAGCTGTGATTTTGACAGTGTCCAAGGGTGAGAAGAACAAAAGTCAAAGCTCAGAGGCTGCCCAAGGAAAGAAGAGCAAGTATAAATAAACATTCAACGTACGAAACAAAAATAATAATGTCTTGGGAGGTCTTAAAAATATAGAATTAAAATATAAAGAGAAACAATCGCTTTAATGGGATGATGGGGATTAGGTGTTCAATGATTTCAGATTTGCAATAACAAAGTTAGGCTATTTTAAATTGAAGTTTGGTTGTATTTATTTTTTTTTAAGATCTTTTTATTTTCTTATTTTTATTTTATTTTTTTAAGTGATCTCTACACCCAGCATGGAACTCAAACTTATGACCCTGAGATCAAGAGTTCCATTCTCTACCGATTGAGCCAAAAAGGACCCCAAGTTTGTTTTGTTTGTTTTGTTTGTTTGTTTTGTTTTGTTTTTAATGTTTTTACTCATTTTTGAGACAGAGAGAGACAGAGCATGAGCAGGGGAGGAGAAGAGAGAGAGGGAGACAGAATCCAAAGCAGGCTCCAGGCTCTAAGCTGTCAGCACAGAGCCCAATGTGGGGCTCAAACTCACACACTGTGAGATCATGACCTGAGTCAAAGTCGGACGCCCAACCGATTGGGCCACACAGGCGCCCCCCAAGTTTGTTTTTTTATTTTTTTTAATTTTTAAAATGTTTTTATTTATTTTTGAGACAGAGAGAGATAGAGCATGAGCAGGGGAGGGGCAGAGAGAGAGGGAGACACAGAATCCGAAGCAGGCTCCAGGCTCCGAGCTGTCAGCATAGAGCCCAACGCGGGGCTCAAACTCACACACCGCGAGATCATGACCTGAGCCAAAGTCGGACGCTCAACCCACTGGGCCACCCAGGCGCCCCATCAAGTTTGTTTTTTTAAAGTAAAAGTGTTTTTATAGCTATAAGGACACATACATAAAAATCAGGGAGCAAATCCAATTTGGTTTGATTAAACATTCTTTCAAAAAGACACAGACTTGTTATGTATAGTCTTGTCAACTTTAACATCCATTATTAGGAATTTGGGGATGGGATAAAAGACAAATAAGACGTTAAAAAACAAACAAACAAACAAAACCAGAATATTGGAATACATGATAGACCATTCACAATCACCAATGATCAACAAAAGAATAACATACCACCTAAGCAGCCTAACAGACAAAGCCCAAGCTGACCTTGAATCCTGTTCTTTCCCCTTGATGCCAACCCTTCCCTGACTTCACATTCTCTAGAGACACGTCCCCATACTAATTAAGGGATTATATTCAGTTTCTCTTCAGAAACTTATGCTATTATAGAAGTCCGTTTTTAGTGACACACAAAGCCGCAGAGAAGCCCAGAATCTCTAGGGCTTCGGGGGAGAGTTGACTTGCCAGATATCAGTGGCATTTCTGAGCCTGCTGCCTGCTTATTCCTGGAAGTCTGGGTGGTGTTGCCAGCCAGGGGTATCTTATTCATTCTGTCCTCCCCTCTCTGATGCATGCTTTTTTCCATGCTGATCACATTACAGGGGTGTTCTATTTGGGGCTAACCTTGAATGACTTAGGTTCTTTTGCGAATACAGAATCGAACAATTGGTTTGCTTCCATTCTGATTTACTGTTCCCATCAGGAGAGCGGATCTTCAGAAGGACACCTACAACATATAGTGGGAAAGCCAAAAGATCCCTCTGTTTTCAAGAAAGATGGCTGTGTCCCAGCCCGTGTGCAACAGATCACCCACACCCCCAAAATTTGCATGTGCCATGATAATGTGCACCCTTCCTTTTTCAAGGTACTGAGTTGATTCAGGCAAACATCATCTGATGACGGGTAACTGCAGTTGGAAGTTGTCAGCTACTCCTCAGCTTACCACATAAGGGAGTAGAATTGTCTCATTCCCAAGCTCTCTGGAGCTTCCCTTGACATCTCAGAACAGTTGGCCTCACAAGCTTTTCCTCCCTTTGCCTTTCGCCCCTGTGCTCTAAGCACTGTGTGCACTTGATGCAACCCACTTGCCCATGGTCTTCTTTTTTTGTTTTTAAGGTGTATTTGTTTATTTTTGAGAGAGAGAGAGCGCTCGAGCAGAGGAAAGGCAGAGAAAGAGAGGGAGACACAGAATGTGAAGCAGGCTCCAGGCTTCGAGTTGTCAACACAGAGCCTGACATGGGGCTCGAACTCGTGAACTGTGAGATCATGATCTGAGCTGAAGTCGGACGCTTAACCGACTGAGCCACCCAGGCGCCCCTTGACCACGGTCTTCTAATATCCCATGCCACCCCTGTTTTCCCTAGGCCAAGTTCTAGCACTCAGGTTTAGGGATCTCTGTGAAACTGCAGCTTGAGAACAAGTGGGAAGGTGACTTATTCGGTAACGTTTTCTGTATGGTTCTCTTTCCCCACAGAAATCCTTCGAAATCTTTCTGGTGGGAAAAACATTTAGTCCCAAACTCTGGTCAAGGTGAAGTCAAATTTTTAGAATGATAGTTCAAGATTTTTTACTGAATTCAGGATACAGTTAGATTTGTTCATCTTTTCTGAGAATAATTGATTGAACTAATTACACTGTACAAATCACTTTAGGATTAAAAGAAGCCAGAGCACCTGGCTGGCTCAGCCAATGGAGCATGCAACTCTTGATCTCAGGGTTGTGAGTTTGAGCCCCACATGGGGTATAGAGATTACTTAAAAATAAAACCTTTTGAGGGGGGAATGCAAGCTGGTGCAGCCACTCTGGAAAACAGTATGGATGTTCGTCAAAAAATTAAAAATAGAACTACCCTACGACCCAGAAATTGCACTACTATGTATTTATCCAAGGGATATGGGTATGCTGTTTCAAAGGGACACATGCACCCCCATGTTTTAGCAGCACTATCAACAATAACCAAAGTATGGAAAGAGCCCAAATGTCCATCAATGGATGAATGGATAAAGAAGGTGTGGTATATTTATACAATGGAGTATTACTCAGCAATCAAAAAGAATGAAATCTTGCCATTTGCAACTACGTGGATGGAACTACAGGGTATTATGCTAAGCAAAATTAGTCAGAGAAAGACAAATATCATATGACTTCACTCATATGAGGAATTTAAGATACAAAACAGATGAACAGAAAGGAAGGGAAGCAAAAATAATATAAAAACAGGGAAGGGGACAAAACATAAAAGACTTAAATTTAGAGAACAAACAGAGGGTTGTGGAGGGGTTGGGGGGGGGGGGGGGTTGGCTAAATGGGCAAGGGCATTAAGGAATCTACTCCTGAAATCATTGTGGCACTATATGCTAACTAATTTGGATGTAAATAAAAAAAAATAAAATTAAGTATTATGTTGAAAAATAAATACATAAATAATAAATTAATTAATAAAAACTTTTTAAAAATTTTTTAATGTTTATTCATTTTGGAGAGACAGAGAGACAGAGCGTGAGTGGGGGAGGGGCAGAGAGAGAGGGAGACACAGAATCCAAAGTAGGTTCCAGGCTCTGAGTTGTCAGCACAGAGCTCGACGCAGGGCTCTAACTCACGAACTGTGAGATCATGACCTGAGCTGAAGTCAGATACTTAACCAACTGAGCCACCCAGGTGCCCCAAAAATAAAACCTTAAAAAAAAAAGAAGTCAAGAAGAGTTTGGTCGGGTAATGTAGCATTGACTTCATGTCTGTTGGTTGTCACCAAATAGTACTGATATTGCCAAATCGTTAATAATAAATTGAGGGGCGCCTGGGTGGCTCAGTCGGTTAAGTGGCCGACTTTGGCTCAGGTCATGATCTCGCGGTCCGTGAGTTCGAGCCCCGCGTCGGGCTCTGTGCTGACTGCTCAGAGCCTGGAGCCTGTTTCAGATTCTGTGTCTCCCTCTCTCTCTGACTCTCCCCCGTTCATGCTCTGTCTCTCTCTGTCTCAAAAATAAATAAATGTTAAAAAAAAAATTAAAAAAATAATAATAATAAATTGATTCAACTATACTCTGAATAAAATCTGTATTACAATCTTGTAATAAATGGTGTGCATCCACACATGATATATAACTAACATTTATTACTATATATATTACAAGACATGATATACAATATAAAGTTGTTATGACAGACTCAAGAACCATGGGTCCATAATAGAAGAGAAAACCAGAATTCAGAGGTAACAGGATGCCAAGGACAGAAAGAGTCAGTTTCTTAAACTTTCCTATTTTTTTAGTCTTCCTGAGACAGTGCAGCTGTAGAGGTGGATTAACCCACCAAGAATGTACCAGCACGAACTGCAGGCTTTCCAGCAAGGATGCAGCCAACAACTGTAATATCATCTTCTTTTCACTGATCAGGTAACTGATAGAGAGGTTAAGTAGATCCCCGAAGGTTTTACACCACGAGTCGGTGACAAAATCAGGAATAGAACCAAGTGGCATGCAACACTGAGCGGGGATGTGCCAGGTACCTCTTCTGTGAATTGGCAGCCTTGCAATATTCTGAATATGAGCCTTTTTTTTTCGACCATCTGTCACCACACAACAATATTTTAATATCATTGACTATATTCCCTATGCTGTATAATGATTTATTCCTTCCGTAGCTGGAGTCTATACCTCCCACACTTTACCTATTTTACCCATGCCCTCTACCCCCTCCTTTCTTGCAACCACCCATTTGTTCTCTGTGTTTATGGGTCTGTTTCTGCTTTGTTTATTAGCTTGATTTTTTTAACTTAAAAAAATTTTTAAATGTTTATTTATTTTTGAGAGAGCACCAGTGGGGAAGGGATGGAGGGGGGGAAGTGGGGACAGAGGATCTGAAGCAGCCTCCGTGCTGACAGCAGTAACCTAATGCGGGGCTTGAACTCACAAACTGTGAGATCAAGACCTGAGCCAAAGCCTGATGTTCAACCAACTGAGCCACCCAGACGTCCCTGTTTTGTTTTTTAGATTCTGCCTAGAAGTGCAATTCTACGTTTGTCTTTTCTCTGTATGACTTATTTTACTTAGCGTAATACCGTCCACGTTGTCACAAATGGCCAAGATCTCATTCTTGAATATGGCTTTTTTCATACATTCTGAATGTTAATGTAACCCTTTGTTTTTTGGAGTGTTCTTCTCCAGAGACTGCCATTTTTGTATACAGGGGAAAAAAAGCACATAAAACCCACAGGCAAGGGCTTTTTCTGAAGGCACAGCTCTTAGGAGTAGAAAGACTTCAGCTAAATCAGTCTTGGCCTCCCACACCAGTGTTTGTCCTGGTGAAATCAGATTTAAAGTTAACTCAGAATCAGCCCTAAAGGTTAAAAAAAGAAAAAGAGAGCCCACTCACTGCATTTCATTCTTCAACAGTACAGACAGCTTATGGTCTGAAACCGATATTACAGGAAAGCTACATTCTAGTAGAACCACATTTTTTTTTAACTCCTGTCTATGCCCAACGTAGGGCTCAAACTCATGGCCCTGAGATCAAGAGTCAGATGCTCTACCAACTGAGCCAGGCTGGTGTCCTTAGTAGAGCCGCATTTAAGAAAGTTGTCCCTTCCAGGGGTGCCTGGGTGGCTCAGTCAGTTAAGCGTCCAACTTCAGCTCAGGTCATGATCTCGAGGTTCGTGAGTTCGAGTCCCACGTTGTGTTCTGTGCTGACAGGTCAGAGCCTGGAGCCTGCTTCAGATTCTGTGTCTCCCTCTTTCTCTGCCCCCCCACCCCTGTGCTCATTCTCTGTCTCTGTCTCTCAGAAATAAATAAACGTTAAAAAAAAAAAAAAAAAGTTTTCCCTTCCAGCTAGCATCACGGTCCCTGTCCTCATGTGTACTATCCTAGGCACATGTGAGTACTGATAAAATGTGGGTGCGTTCATGTTTTTGGTAAGCCCAGTTCCTTGTCACTATGCCCTGCATCTCTGTGATTCTGTGTGTGGTACCCAAGTGTGCTCAGAGTTCAGTAGGTTGCTGCAGACTGAGATTCATAACACCCAACCTTTCCGGATCTCAGATGGCTGAATTGCGGCCTCTACCCACCCTCTGGGGATCCTCTCTTCTTCCAAATGAGGAAGCTGAAAGGAGGCACCTTCTAGCTTGATTATATCCCGAGTCAACCATCTTTCTCAGGTATAATGAGCAACAAGCCAGCTGAGAGAAATAACTGGGAGCATGAGTTTTGCAGCAGATCTGGGTTCGAATCCAACCCCTGTCACTTACTAGCCATGAGACATTGGACAAGTTACTTAAATTTCTCCAGGGTCCTGGTTTGGATTCCCTGGAAACAGACCTTGAGGCCCTTAAGAATTTTCCCAATCACAGGGCAAGGGAAGTTGGTTCTTTATCAGCAATTGATGGAGGGCTGCTTGGGGGCAGGGAGAGCATTGATTCCTTGGCCCTTCTGGTTGTTTCCCTTCCCTACCCCTGCCCCCATATGAGTAGGACAGACTCTGGCAGCTAGAGAAAACCCTCAGGCAAATAACTGTTAAGTGTGGCAGTTGAAAATCTAACCCTGGGCCCAGAAATGGTAAAGTGCAAGGGGAGATAGCCAGAACCCAGACTGTATATGCCACACCCAGCTGCATTTCCACTATCTCTAAAACCCGCCTCACAGGGCCTGCACATAGTGGCCCTTCAGCCTATAGAAGCTCTACTATTACAGCAAGAATAGGGTGGGGTAGTTGCAAGAAGTGTGGTGAACCAGATAATTACCTCTCCAAAGAGGTCCACATCGTAATCCACAGAACCTGTCAATATACGACCTTACATGGGAAAAAAAGGGACTTGGCGGATGTGATTAAATGAAGGATCTTGGGGGCGCCTGGGTGGCGCAGTCGGTTAAGCATCTGACTTCAGCCAGGTCACGATCTCGCGGTCTGCGAGTTCGAGCCCCGCGTCAGGCTCTGGGCTGATGGCTCGGAGCCTGGAGCCTGTTTCCGATTCTGTGTCTCCCTCTCTCTCTGCCCCTCCCCCGTTCATGCTCTGTCTCTCTCTGTCCCAAAAATAAATAAAAAACATTGAAAAAAAATTAAATGAAGGATCTTGAAATAGAAAGGTTGTCCTGGATTATCCAGCTGGTTTCAATATCCTCCCTCCTTGTAAGAGGGAGGCAGGAGGGTCAGAATCAAAACAGAAAATGTGGCTTTGGAAGCAGTGGGGCCAGGAGCCAAAGAATGCAGGCGGCTCCAGCATCTGGAAAAGGTGAGGAAACAGAATCTCCCCTGGAGCCTGCAGAAAGAACACAGCCTTGCCGATCCATGGTAAACTTCTTTTAAATGAATTAAACAAGGAGGCCTTTTGCTGGGTGGTCGTAATACCTCAGCAGTCTGCTGTAAACAAGCCAAAAGCTAAACCTGTACATGCCTCAAGGTTAGAGAATTGAAACCAATTGTAGTCAGCTAGACTCTCTCAAATAAGTCAAATGCTGAAGTCATAGCCAATCAAATGATGTTCTTGCTTGCTTCCACCTTGGCTTTGTAAAAGACTCTCAGTTCCTATCAGTACAACGCTTCTACGAACTTCTGGTTTGGCACGGCTCAATTCGAATCCATTTTTGCTCTAACTCTTAACATTTCAATACGCCCCAGGTTATCTTTCCTGACCTGCAGAGCCGTAAGATGATAAATCTGTGTTGGTCGTAGCCACCAAGCTCATGGCAATTTGTCACAGCAGCCATCGGAAACTAATACAGAAGAGTACACCAGGGATAAGAATAACTAACGGGAGGGGTGCCTGGGTGGCTCAGTTGGTTGAGCATCTGACTTCGGCTCAGGTCAAGATCTCACGGTTCATGAGTTTGAGCCCCATGTCGGGCTCTGTGCTGACAGCTCAGAGCCTGGAGCCTGCTTCGGATTCTGTGTCTCCCTCTCTCTCTGCCCTCCCATGCTTGCACTTTGTCTCTCTCCAAAATAAATAAACATTTAAAATAAAAAAAAATTTAAAAAGCTAACACACAATAATACTTCCTATGAGCTGGCACTAAGTGCCATAGGTATCTTGACTCCTTTCATTCTTAAACCAACCATAATATATTTGCTACATGGACTGTAATTCACTTTGCCATATTAAATGTCCTTTTATACCTCTTCTTTTCTATAGCTTAATGATAAAAAGCTTTACATTAATGTTATCATTATGGGTTTCCTAATGCACTCAACCAGTTCTCCTCTGGGAAAATATCTGATGGCAGAAACTTCCTCTCCCTGACAACCAGAGAGTGGAGGCTGACACGGTTCCACTGGAGGCAGGTTGAATAAAAATTGGCCTCGGTGCCTTTAAGTCCCCCTGATTACAAACAGATGCTTTTTATCCTTTGCAGTTTGGTCTGGCTTAGTAAAGCTATTAATCATTAAAGGAAGGGTCCATGCTACTTTCACAGTAGAAGGTGCAGCTTGGGCTAAAATCTTCCTTCCATCATCTCCCTTGATGAAGTTTCCAGATTGAAGCAATGGAAATATCAGTGGTGTGGCATTCCTGGAGTTCATTCTCTTGGCTCCCCAGGGAAAGCTAGACTTGGCTTCGGGTTGTTGCAGCATAAAGTTTCTCACTCAGCAGGAAAATCCACCAGAGACTCAGGCCAGCGACTGTATTGCTGGGAATATAAAAGCACCATGCATATAACATGCATTTTGTATTATAGGAAAAGTCCTGGAGCTTGAAGAAAGAACTTCTGTTAATTTGCAGGTCAGTATGCTATTATATTAGACCTTCTCTCTCTCTCTCTCTCATTGTTTCCCACTTATTTCTAAATAGTGCTACAAATAAAGGGGGGGGGGCGGGAAGGCAACTGAGCTACCATTTCATTAAGAAAGAAAGAATTATTAACAGCAAGCCTTTGAGGTACAGATTAGGAAACTGTAAAGAGAGAAACAAAGGTTTGTTGACTATAAATCTTCCTTGGGTTTTATGGAGAACTCAGATTCTTGAATCTTGAATTCTCACCTGGATTATTGCATGGTTCTCCTACCTGTTACATCAGCTACCTTCCTTTTTCAGCTGCAAATTCCTCAGGGTAAGCCCCCAGTCTCCTTCCTTTATCTTTGATTCTCCCAGTCCCAGCTGGTTCCAAATGCATAGAAGGCATTTGCTGTTTACTGAGTGGAATGACAAGCTGACCTACTGTATATATTCATACATGAGTAAATAAAGGTCACATGTTGAATTATTCCAGGTGGTAGCTGAAAACCCAGCCCAGAGTCTGAGTGAGCTCAGGGACCACGTTGCTGTGATCCCTGAACCTTACCCACCCCTTTCTCCAGGACTCCCCAACAGCCCTACTTTGGTGACTTCATTCCCCCCATGCTTAGTCACTGCAGTGCAATTCAGTAAGTATTTTTCGTGCTCTGGTGGAGATGCTAAAGTATGGTGATAGCCACACCGTTACGCAGTTCACACACAGCCTGCACGAAAATGCTCAACTCCAACACTCAAATGACACCGCAGTTGTATACTGGTCCACTCCATGGTGTTTCTGCCTCCACAGGTAAACCACTCCCAGAACACTAGCAGGAAAGATGGGTCCGTTAAAAGGAGGAGAGCAAAACAAAGGAATGAGGACTAGTGACACAGGAAATCCTACCATGGAAAGGGATTAACCTGGAATTCAAGGGGGAAGGAAAAACGCTTTCTCCTTAAACCCAAAGCATCTTCAAGGTAAAAGCGGCTCTTTCTGTTTCCAGGGAAGGCTGAATGAAGGTCACTGAAGATGGGGGTGGGGTGTGGGGGCCTTTGTGAGGCCCAGGGGCAGTGGCACACGGTAATTGTAATGGATGCTCTGGTGTCTTGTCAAGATCCCCACTTCAGGACCAAGATATTCACCCCCTCAGTTGCCAGGAAGGTTGGGCCCTGGTGGCTGCCTTGACCAAGGCTACATGACCTTCCTGGGGGTAGTCTGAGTGCAAAGACTGGTTGTCTCAAGTCAAAACAACTCTGAAGGCCCACCCAGCTCCGGAGCTCTGAGTGGGTTTGCTCGAGGCCTGTAGAGTGACAGCATCACAGCCCAACTTCCCAAGCTGCCCGAACCTTCCTCCCTTTCTCCCTCAAAGGTCTTATGTCCCCCCAAAAGCACTCCTCACTGGACTTCCTCCATGCAGCTCTTTATCTCAGAGTCAGCTTCCCTGAAACCGGAAGGAGGCTGCCAGTGGTGCTAAGTGTGCTAGGACCCTATTCTCAGCTGTGCCAGCACCTGGGGGAGGGACAAGTTTTCATAAGAGAATGGCCGCACTCTGCATCTCAGGGGACAGGGGGTGAGATGAGAAAAGTCTTCTGAAAATCTATGTCTCCGCCTTCTACCTCACCTCCCTCTGGTACATAGGTTAAAGGATGTCTGCATTAGCCAACAAAGAATGTGTGACCCCCCCTCGAAAGTCACCAGGCATTTGTTGTGTCTAGGCCAAGGCCCTGGTGTCTTCCTCTGGGCTCACGCCTGCTATCTCATGTGTCTTGGTGCACCCTCTTTCTGGAGTCCACTGTCCTCATGTTTCCCTTGGCACCTAAGTAAATTCCCAGGGTTATTGCCAGAATTCAAATAAACAACCCTGACCTCAGCCTGAACTAAAGGGGAAAAAAAAAATCAATAACCTCAGATAACCTTTTCTCCTCATTTATGGAACACCGACCTTTCCAGCACATGGCCCAATAGGACTGTGTCGTAAGATATTTATATTCCCTACTCACAAGTCTTGAACTAGAACCTCATAACCAGCCAAGAAGGACATGTCAGGCCCGGTGATTTATGTTGTGGTGCTGACAGATCTCGTAAGTGGGAGATGGCCTGTCTGACATGGGCACCTGCCAACCAACTAGATGCCAGCCAGTCCTAACAGATGCCTGTAAACAAGCTGCACTGGATTGTACTGGCAGGGTTCTACCCTGCAGAGCCCTGCATCCCTGACTCTCCTCCGTAAAACATCAGTGGTGGGTGCTGTTTTAGCCAGGTTCCTCCAAAAAAGCGCAATCTGAGAGAAGGCTGTGCGTTCAGGTAGTCTTGTTTGGGAGATGATCCGAGGAAGCAGGAGTGAGGGGTGGGGAGAACGAGACAGGGAAGGGGGGAAAGCCAACACACAGACTGTGTTAAGGAGCTGGTTACCGCTGTGGGCAACCGAGGCTCAATACCAACTGGACTGGGATCTTCTTCTTCTCCTTTTTAAAAATGTTTATTTATTTATTTTGAGAGCGAGAGAGAGCATGAGCAGAGGAGATGGGCAGAGGGAGAGAGAGAGGAAGAGAGAGAATCTTAAGCAGGCTCCACGTTCAGCTCAGAGCCCAATGCAGGACTGGATCCCATGACCACAAGAACATGACCTGAGCCGAAATCAAGATCAAATCCGATGTTTAACCAACTGAGCTACCCAGGCACCCCCAACCACTCGAATCTTCTGAAGAACCATGAAGAAAGCACATCAGAAGTGTTCCACCAGAGGATGGAGGCTGTGGCAGTTAACCCTTGATTCCATCCCCCATTAGATGAATATTGCTCCCTCCCTGAGTGTTAACTCTCTTGCACTTTCTAGTTAGCTGAATTTGCCCAAGTGATCTTCCACTGTCTTAGAGAAAGCAGAGAGCTGTTTCTATGGAAACTTTATAAAGGATGCTGGCAAAGCATTCAAACTGACTATCAAAGGTGTGCTAAAATCAGGTGAGTTGAGAAGATGTGGCATAGGACATCACAAACATTTGCTACAAATGTTTAATAAAGGTACAAGGGGCGCCTGGGTGGCTCAGTCAGCTAAGCAACCGACTTCTGCTCAGGTCATGATCTTATGGTTCGTGTGTTCAAGCCCTGTGTTGAGCCCTGTATTGACAACTCAGAGCCTGGAGCCTGCTTCAGATTCTGTGTCTCCCTCTCTCTCTGCCCCTCCCCTACTTGCAGTCTGTCTCTCTCTCTCTCTCTCTCTCTCAAAAAAAAAAAAAAATATATATATATGTATATATATAATTTTAAAAAGGTACAAATGAAGTGCACAAAGATGGGTGGCCACACCACTTTAAATCTTAAATTATGAGAGAGAACATATGCTTCCTGTCTTCCCAGCATTCCTTCCTTTGGGGAGTCACCTTTCTTTTCATCTCATTGTGATTGTGTTCGTTCTATGTGGTATGCAGAGTAATGGACCCCAGAGATATCCATGTCATAATCCCTGGAACCCATAAATACATTAGATTATGTGGCAAAGGGGAATTAAGGTTGTAGAAAGAATTAAGATCACTTATCAACTGACTTCAACGTGGAAGATGACCCTGGATTATCCAGTGAGCCCAATGTAATAACAAGGGTCCTTTTTTTTTTTAATGTTTATTTACTTATTTTGAGAGAGAGAGAGAGAGAGAGAGAGCATGATCAGAGAAGGGGCAGAGAGAGAATAAGAGAGAGAATTCCAAGCAAGATTCATACTGTCAGCACAGAGCCCAACACAGGGATCGATCTCATGAACCATGAGATCATGAACTGAGCTGAAATCAAGTCACTGACTGAGCCACCCAGGCATCCCTCTTTTTTTTTTTTTCCTAAATCACAGGGGTCCTTATAAGTGGAAGAGGGAGATAGAACTTGAACCAGAAATATGACAGCATAACATGGATGCTATTGGCTTTGAAGGTGGAGAAATTAGGCACAAGCCATGACGTGCAAGAGGTCTCTGTAAGGTGGAAAAGGCAAGGAAATGGATTCTCCTCTAAAGCCTTAGAAAGGAAATCAGGCTGGCCAGCACCCTGATTTTAGCCCACAGATTCCCATTTTAGACATCTGACTTCCAGAACCATAAGGTAGTAAATTTATGTTATTTCAAAGCACTAGGTTTGTGATAAATTGTTATAGCAGCGATGAGAAACTAATGCACCCCATCTGCTTTGATGAGGCCTACTGGGCCAATTTCTCACCCCATGGGTGGGATCATGACCGAGTCATCCATCTGCCAGGCCACAGTGATTCATTCAAGATCAAGCCCATGATCTAGGCAAGACCAGGCCTCTCCCAGTGCTAATGGGAAAGATACATCCTTAACTGGGATATGCTATGGCCTCCATTGTCCTTCCACTTATAAAGACCCTGCGATTATACATGGACCACCAAAATTGTGGCAAAAGGGGTAAAAGCCTGGAGGATGTCTGCCTGTGGGAAGGTTTCAAGAGCCTAGCCTGGAAGCAATGCACTTCACATCCACTAACCTTCCATTAACCAGAGCACAGTCCCGTGGCTCAGCTCCACTGCAAAGGAGGCCGGGAAAAGTGGTCTGTAGGTCCAAGGAAGAAGAGGAAAAGAATTTCAAGAACAGCTAGGCATTTCTGTCTCATAAACTTGCCCTGAAATCCCTCCATTTCTAATCTAACTGCAATTTATATTCATCCCTATATTCACCATGAACATAATTACTTATTTGAATATGTGTGCTCAAATTCTACTTTTCCAGAAAGAGCCCATGGTGACCACCTTCTCTTCAGCTCCTAGATCTAGAGTATTGGGTGTCAATTTTTTTGTTTTTACAGTGTTTATCAAGGAGGAGAGAGGGGCAACTGTTGAGGGTAAGAGAGTGCTATCAGAAAACCCGAGGCATTTTTTCCACCCACACATGCATTCCCCCACAGATAGCGTATCTGTTCCCAAGGAAACCTGGCTCTGATTCAATGAGGCTCAGTGCCAGGGTTAGCCACAGCTGTTGATGGGGAAGAAGGACCAAGAACTATTGATGTGCATTTATCACTCGGGCATGCAAATCTGGTCGGAACTTTTACTTGTACGAATTTATTATCAGATAACTTTGTATAATGCCACAAGTCAGATCATGACCCTTTGAACACAGCCATGTTCAATAAAGCCAGCTATAACTGCAACTAAATACATGTCAGATTATACTTTTTACCCTTCCTTTTTTATTTTTTCATGGACTCACGGCAGGCCTGGTGAAGCGTGGGGAACTCCTTCTTAGAATAATGTTCTGAGGGGCACCTGGGTGGCTTGTCGGTTAAGCATCCAACTCTTGATTTCCACTTGGGTCATGATCTCACAGTTTGTAAGATTAAGCCTCACATTGGGCACCACTCTGACAGCCTGGACGCTGCTTAGGATTCTTTCTCTTCTTTCTCCCTCCTCTCTCTTTGCCCCTCCCTGCTCGCTCACTCTCTCAAAATAAATAAACTTAAAAGAAGAAGAAGAAGAAGAAGAAGAAGAAGAATGTTTTGAAATTCATAAAACAGAATACATAAGGTTGCAAAGGAAACCAATTATACTGAAATGCACTTACCAAAATATTTAAAAATAAATATGTTTGTTATATATGCTTCTTTATTAATGCATGAAATATCACAATCTAATTGCAGATCTGGAAACCAACGTTTTGGAGTAGTGATGAGTTTGCAATCTGGAAATCTCTGTGTATTTTACTAGGGATAAAGTCATAATTCCTGCCAATGGCACTGTGATTTGTTTCCCATATTCATCATTAAAAGAAAAGGACAATTTTAGTTCAAAGTGTGTGAAAATAGAAGTAACTTTTCTTTGTATCCAAGTTTATGGACCTTCTGAATCTTACCCGTAGACTCCTTAGGAACCATGGACCCCTAGATTCAAAAGTCCCTATTGAAAAGCAAGGCCACATTTTTAAACACAGACTACAGAGGTAACTCATACCTGCAACCCACATTTTGGCCTCATGCCCACACTGGACCCATTTTCCCCAGGTACTCTACCCTTGAGCACAGCCAGCTAATCAACATTCACCCTCACTCAGCACAACAAATCTAGCGTTTATCATTATTAAGGGCTGACCAGGCAACAAACCCCCTTTTTTAAAAATTATTTTTTCTTTCCATTTAAGTTGCAGCAAAATATACATAACATAAAAGGTACCATCTTAAGAATTTTTAAATGTACAGCTCAATGCTATCAAGTATATTCATGTCATTGTGCAGCCATCACCGCCATGAATCTCCACAGCTTTTTTCATTTTGCAAAACTGAAACTATGTGCTATTATATAATAAGTCTCCATTACCCTTTCCCTCATCTCCTGGCAACCACCATTCTACTTTCTTTCTCTATGATTTTGACTGCTCTAGATAACTCATATTAAGTGGAATCATACAGTGTTTGTCTTTTTTTTTTAATGCTTATTTATTTTGAGAGTGGGCATGCATGCACAATTGGGGCAAGAGCAGAGAGAGAGAAGAGGGAGAATCCCAAGCAGTCTCCATGATCAGCATGGAGCCGGACATGGGGCTCAGTCTCACGACCATGAGATCATGACCTAATCCAAAATCAAGAGTCAGACACTTAACCAACTGAGCCACCCAGGACCCCAGTATTTGTCTTTCTTGACTAGCTTATTTCATTTTGCATGATGTCCTCAAGACACATTCATATTGTAGAAGGTGTCAGAATTTCCTTCCTTTTTAAGGCTGAATAATATTCATTTGTATGTATATATCACAATTTATTTATCCATTCATCTGTCAATGGACATTTGAGTTGCTTCTACCTTTTGGCTATTGTGAATAATACTGTTATGAATATAGGTATACAAATATCTCTTTCAGATCCTGCTTTCAAGTCTTTGGGGTATATACCAGAAGTGGAATTGCTGGATAATATGGTAAGTCTATGTCTAATTTTTTCAGGAACTGCTATACTATTTTCCACAGTGGCTGTACCATTTTACATTCCCATCAACAGCGTATAAGGCTTCCAATTCCATCATGCCCTTTCCATACCTTGCTATTTTCTGGGGTGTTTTGTTGTTTTTGGTGGTGATGGTGGTTTTTGTTTTTTATAGTAGCCACAAAAAATGAGTATGAGGTGGTTTTGATACACATTTCACTAATGATTAGATGAAGAGCAGTTGTTTTTCTTTTTTTTAAAGTTTATTTATTTGTTTTGGGAGAGAGAAAGAGCAAGTGAGGGAGGGGCAGAGAGAGAGGGAGAGACAGAATCCCAAGCAGGCCCTGCACTGTCAGAGGAGAGCCCAACGCAGGGCTCGAACCCACAAACTGTGAAATGATGACCTGAGCCAAAATCAAGAGTTGGATGCTTAACCGACTGACCCAACCAGGGGACCCAATGAGCATCTTTTTAAGTGCTTATTGGCCATTCACGTTTCTTCAAGAAATGTCTACTCAAGCCCTTTGCTCATTTTTATTTAGGCTGTTTGTTTTTTTGTTGTTGAATTATAGGAGCTCTTTATATATTCTAGATATTAATCTATCAGATGATTTGCAAACATTTTCTCCTTTTCTATAGGTTGTCTTTTCATTTTGCTGATACATTCTTTGATGCACAAAAGCTTTTAATTTTTATGGAGTCAAATTTGTCATTTTTTTTTTTTTGCTGCCTGTGTCTTTGGTGTCCTATCCAAAAAATCATTGCCAAATCCAATATCATGAAGTTTTTGTCCTATGTTTTCTTTGAAGGGTTTTATCATTTAGATCTTTGGTCCATTTTGAGTTAATTTTTGTGTATGGTGTTAGGTAAGGGTCTACGATGCCCTTTTAAAACATTATCTAATTTAATCCTCATGACAACCCAGTAAGACAGGTACTATACAGAATTCCTGTTGTATAAACATCACAAAGGGCAGTGAAGTCACTTGCCCAAGGAGGCACAGTGAGTGAGGAGACGGAACCAGAATTCAGCCCTGCTCGTCTGAATCCGGACCAAACTCCACTAATCACTTTACAACACTCTTTTGTGTATTTTTCATGCCTCTATGTGCATACCCATCCCCCTCTGTCTGGAACTCCTTCTCTGGTCTGTGCCTGGTAACCTCACCCCTTGCAGCAGATATTGTAGGTGTTCTACCCGTATGCCTGGGCCCCTACCGGTTCAGTTCATAGCACCCAGACTTCCAACTGCCAGCACCTGCAACTTTCCACCTGAGTGCTTTCCGCAGTTGCTGGTGGGTGCTCTGACCCTGGTGATAGGCCATAAGTGCCAGCTAAAAAACTCTCAGTCAATGACCATAGGAGTTGATCATCTCATCCTATTGTCCCTCGAATATAGCTGTTCTCAGGCATAGTCTACACAGTTTCCCTGTACCTCCTTGAAGGACAGAACCCTCTTTGCCCACAACTGTTCACTTGCTTGAAAACTCATTTTTATTGACTTCTTTCCTTTCCTTGTCTCACTTTCTCATTCCTCTGCTGGTATTTCCTGGGATTATCACCTAAAACAAGTACCTGCCCTAAAATCCTTGTGCTTCTGGGAGGAGTCTGA
The DNA here is from genome assembly GCF_023721935.1 of Panthera uncia. Lineage (NCBI taxonomy): Eukaryota > Metazoa > Chordata > Mammalia > Carnivora > Felidae > Panthera > Panthera uncia. The sequence goes on along the minus strand of NW_026057578.1, from coordinate 31,124,545 downwards.
CCTAACACAGTGTTCCTTCAAAGCCCTGCTGAAACTCCTCCTTCTCCAGGAGGCCTTCTCCACTGTCTTCCACAGCTGGCTGTTGCTGTCTCTGCCCGTGGCCTGGGGCACACTCCTTGAGGTCCATGTGGCTCAAATTGCCTTGCAGTGGTCAGTTTACACATCGGGTGTAGGTTTTCTATTGCTACTGTAATGAATTACCACACAGAGGCTTAAAACAACACCCATCTCTTATCTTACAGTTCTGTAGGTCAGAAGTCCAGGTATAGTTCAACTGGGTCCCCTGCTTAAAGGCTCACAAAGCTGCAGTCATGGTGCTGGTGAGGCTTCGTTCCCTGCTGGAGAGCCTGGGAATCAGTTGGCTTCCAAGCCCATTCAAGTTGTTGGCCAAGTTCAGTTTCTCTTGGTTGTAGAATGGGGGTCTCAGTTTCCTTTCTGGTTGTCAGCCAAGAGCCAGTCTCTGCTTCTTTGAGAGACTTCCTGTGTTACTTACGCTTTCCACATTCCCCTCCCCACCCCCACCCCCAGCCCAGCAAAGTAGGTCAAGTCTTCCTTATAGATTCAACATCTCCTACTTTTCCTTCTACCATGTCTCTCTGACTCCAGCTGGAAAAAGTTCTCTGCTTATAAGGCTTTCTGTGATTAGGTTATGCCCAGATGATCCAAGACAATCTTCCTATTTTAAGATCTTTAAACTTGGGGCACTTGGGTGGCTCAGTTGGTTAAGCATCCGACTTCAGCTCAGGTCATGATCTCATGGTTCATGAGTTCAAGCCCCACGTCGGGCTCTGTGCTGACAGCTCAGAGCCTGGAGCCTACTTCTGATTCTGTGTCTCCCTCTCTCCCTGCCCCTTCCCCACTCATGCTCTCTTTCTGTCTCTCAAAAACTGAATAAATGTTAAAAAAATATATATATATCTTTAACCTTAATTCCATCTGCAAAGTCCCTTTTGTCATGTAACATAAACTATATGTTTATGTATATATGTTTATGTATATGTTTATGTATGTAACATATTTATAGTTCCAGGGATTAGGAAGTGGACATCTTTGGGGGCCATTCTGCTTAACCTATCAGTCTTCCCCCTTCTATCAGTTACCTATTTCTTCTTAAAGAAAATTCAGTGGCTTAAACCAACAACCATTTCATGTGCTCATGATTCCATAGCTAGGGCTGGGCTGAGCTGGGCATTTCTTCTGCTGTGGTACCAGTGAAACAGAGCCTCAGTTTCCAAAATAGGCAGCCATGCTGAAAAGCCTTCCTCTCCTCCCTTCCTACCTCACCTTCCCCACTTCCTCACTTGGACTTTGTGTGATCCCCTCCCCCAGAGAGGGCTCAAACTCACGTCTTTATCTAGGGCTGTTACCATCATGGATTTAACGCTTTCCTTATTATTCCTGTTACTTCCTGCGGTTGTCTTCTTACGGTGTTTCTGCCTGGTCTCAATCTATCTGTAAGTATGTCACCTTTTCAAAATGTTTTCTGCTCTTCTTAAAGATACAACCAGACCCCACTTCTGCCCTACTTGATGGCCCATACCCCGGGGTCTTTTTATGATCAAAGTCAGTCTTTCTAACTATATATGTCCTGTTCCAGCCTTTTGTTTCCTTGCAGTTTGAGAAAAATAGTCCAATCACCTACATAAACTTCATGCTGAGGCTATAGACTTTCATGTCCTAATTTTCTCTACTACATTCTGTAACTTACTTTGTTTCCCCCAAACTCCTGGTCTGCGCTTGAAAAGACTGGTTGGTAGTTTCTGTTCCTTGACAAAGAAAACCCTGTTTACAGTCAGAGTGTCCTCTTCTGTTACCTAAGGGACCAGCAGCCATTTCTTCCTGATGCTGTGCAAGCAGTTTACATCAAGCTGTGTCTACATACAGCAAGAGAACAATTGCAGAAATCTTAGGATCGTCGTCCCTGAGGACAGCCAGAGTCTAAGCACAGAATGTCCTCACTTATATGTGGAGTCCAAAAAGCAAAACAAAGTAAAGCCCAAACTTATAGAAAAAGAGACCAGATTTGTGGTCCCTAGAGGCAGGGATTGTGGAGTTGGGGAATCGGAGGAAGGTGGACAGAAGGTACAAATTTCTATTTATAAGATAAGTAAGTAGTGGGATGAAATGTGCAACATGATGACTGTCGTTAACACTGCCGCTATAGGATACATAGGAAAGGCAGTGAGAGACTAAATCCTAAGAATTCTCATCAAGAGTAAAAAAAACCAATTTTTTGGCATCTATGTGAAGTGATGGATGTTAGCTAAACTTTTTTGGTAATTATTTCACAATATATGTAAGTCAAATTATTACGTTGTACACCTTAAACTTATACAGTGTTGTCTGTTATTATATATCCATAAAACCAGGGAAAATAAACAAACCCAAAACACACAATGTTGGGATGGAAGGAACCACAATTTAAAATCCTTAATGGCAGGTGGGTGAAATAGGTAATGAAGACGAAGGAATGCACTTGCCATGATGAGCACTGTGTGGTATATGGAAATGTTGGATCACTATATTGTACAACTGAAACTAATATAACACTGTATATTAACTATACTGGAATAAACATTTTAAAATAAATAAATGGGGGCGCTTGGGTGGCTCTGTCAGTTGAGCCTCCAACTCTTGATTTCAGCTCAGGTCATGATCCCACGGTTGTGGGATTGAGTCCTGTGTTGAACTCCATGCTCAACATGGAGCCTGCTTAAGATTTTCTCTCTCTCTCTCTCTCTCTCTCTCTCTCTCCCCCTGCCTCCCCCCCCCGCCAGTCTCCCCCCCCACGTGCTCTCTCTCTCTAAAAAAAAAATTAAATTAAAAATAAAAATAAATAAATAAATAAATAAAATCCTTAACAATAATTATAGTAAAAAAATCACCAATGGTGAATTAGGGTAATTAAATTATTTGCAGTTTACTTTCGTGTATTTCTCAAAATTTTACAATGATCATGTTTCCCCCTTATAGTCAGACGAAAAACAAGAGGATTTCTTTTTTTTAATGTTTCTATGAGATGTTATAATGTTTTTATAATATCTTATGTCTTTTTGAGAGAGACAGAGCGTGAGTGAGGGAGGGGCGGAGAGACAGGGAGACACAGACTCTGAAGCAGGCTCCAGGCTCTGAGCAAGCGGTCAGCACAGAGCCCGATGCGGGGCTCGAGCCCACAAACCATGAGATCATGACCTGAGCCGAAGTTGGATACTCAACCAACTGAGCCACCCAAGCGCCCCAAGACAAATAATGGAATTTCTTAAAAAGAAAATTAATTATCCAGTCAGCCTGTTTATTATCTTATATGAAAAAAAAAAAATCCTACCTTAGACTGACCAGCTACCTCCCTTTTGAAAGTGGCTCACCTGATGCCATCTGGTCATTTAGTGGCTGACTGGGGCCATTAATTCCTGGGATGACCCAATGCATTGGTCATCCTTAATGCAAAAACCCCAGGGGCTGACTCTGAGGCAAAGGCTTAGAGTACTGGTTTATGTGGCAGGTAATTTCAGGAATCCCTGTGGGAGGACAGGTGAGATAATATAGGAAAGCAGCCGATCAAGGTGAATTACCAAGGGACCTAGCACTTGGAGACCCCGAGCTGTGTCTGCAGGGGATCTCTGGGAGCCAGAGCAGAATACACCTTAGGGTGTCCCGCTGCCACTGCCCATCAGTCAGGCATCCAGGGCTACTCAGGGGCAGTGACAATTCCTGGGCACTCTGGCCTGTCTTGCGGGTGGACAAAGTGGGCTCTGGCAGGAGAAAGCCTGTGCCTCTGCCATCAGAACGAAATGAACGTGTGTGAGCTAACCCGTTGGTTCCCGGGGAAAGGTGAGAAATACATGGAGCTGAGTCAAGTCACCCAGGCTGAGCCAGACAAGTTGCCAGACTCATGAGCAAACAAATAATTAGTGCTGTATGACATAAGGATGTGGGAGCTACTAGTTACACAGCAATAGCTAACTGACACATTATGTTGGAGATAGCCGACTTTACAGCCCCTCTTGTTCTTTACTGCACTTAGTGATCTATATGTCATATCTCTTCTAATGTACTATGATATTCCATTGGGAAGGTAGTGGGGTTTTTCTTTTTTCTTTTTTTCTCAGCACCTAACCTGTACCCAGCACACCGTGTACACTCAGTGTATACTTGCTGAGTAAATGAAGAGATGAAAGCATGGATAAACGGATGGACTTTTCCTTTCTTTTTTTTTATTGAAGATTTTATTTTGGGGGCACCTGAGTGGCTCAGTCAGTTAGGCATCCAACTTCAGCTCAGGTCATGATCTCACAGTTCGTGGGTCCGAGCCCCGCGTCAGGCTCTGTGCTGACAGCTCAGAGCCTGGAGCCTGCTTCAGATTCTGTGTCTCTCTCTCCCTGTGCCCCTACCCCACTTGCACTCTGTCTCTGTCTCTCTCTCTCTCTCAAAAAATAAACATTTAAAAAACTTTTTTTAAAGATTTTATTTTTAAGTAATCTCTACACCCAACATGGGACTCAAATTTAAAACCCTGAGATCAAGAGTCACATGCCCTATTGACTGAGCCAGTCAGGTGTTCCTGAATGGACTTTTCTACATGGATTATGATTTTAAAATTGTCCTCGAAGGTCCAAAAGAACTTGTGATATAGGGAGAAGGGGAGAAAGTTTATGAAACTTCTTTCAAATTTTAAACTCTATAAATGATTATATGATTATGTCTATAAGTATACTGAAACAGTGTATGAAATAATAATCATAACTAGTATAACTACTATTATAAGTAGCAGTATATAGTATAACTACTAAATATCATACTATTATAAGAATACTTTTTACATCACTTCCCAAAAAACCAATCAGCCAACATAAAACTTACCCCCAAATCAAAACAACGTTTTCAGGTATTGATTGCTCAAAACAACTTTTTTTCAATATTCACGTGGTAGGAATTCTTTATTTGAACCTGCGGGAAAAGGGATTTGATTGATCTGGATAGTTGCCTTGCCCTGAGGAAAATGGTGTCACTCATCCAGAAAGTGTGTGTCCCTTCTCTGGGGACCAGGGCTCCACCAGGGCAGAGAACTAAAGCACCTCAAAGGGGTTGCTTTGAGGCAGCAGCAGAGGATAAAACAGTCACACGTGAGGAAGCCCAGGATGACAAAACAGCTTGCTGTCTACCTGGGTAAGTGTGTCAGAGATACGAGAGGAATATACAGCGAAATCTTTCCTTAAATAAAAAAAGTAAATAAATAAATTTCACCCTAGCACAGTCACGTTGTTCTCTGTTTTATAGATGGAAAAGTAAAGGTCACACTTTCCTGAAATAAAAACATGAAACTGGCGTAAAGTTTTCTAAATAGTTTTGCAATACTCTGACAGCTGTTTGCCCTTCTTTTCCAGGATGTTAAACTGGCCTCCATCCATTATTGACTTTTAAATTGGAAGCATAATGTAGATTGTTTGTTAAAAGGAAATCTGTGATGGTGAAAATACAATGTCAAAGTGTTGCCACTTCTGTTTTACAATTCCAGGGAGTTAATTTCCCTTTCACATAGTTCTGTATTTAATAATTAATTTGATGGCAAGTTAAAACTAAGTTATTTGGGATGAAAAAGTCACAAATTTGTATTATAATCAGATCATATTCTCTGGTTTGTTTGGAGGTGGTAAAACAAAAGCCAAGAATGCCAAGAGTTCTGTAATTGTTTTTTTAAGATTTTATATTTGGGGGGCACCTGGGTGGCTCAGTCAGTTAAGTGTCCGACTTCAACTCAGGTCATGATCTCACGGTCTGTGGGTTCGAGCCTCGAGTTGGGCTCTGTGCTGACAGCTCAGAGCCTGGAGCCTGTTTTGGATTCTGTGTCTCCCTCTTTTTCTGCCCCTCCTCTGCTCTCTCTCTCTCTCTCTCTTTCTCTCAAAAATAAATAAACATTAAAAAGGGGGGGCACCTGGCCCCCTCTCTCTGCCCCTTCCTTTGCTTGTGCTCTCCAAAAAAATAAACATTTTTTTAAAAAAGATTTTATTTTTTTTAAGTAATCTCTGCACCCAACATGGGGCTCAAACTCATAACCCTGAGATCAAGAGTTGCACGCCCCACCCACTTAGCCAGCCAGGCACTCCAAGAATGCCAAGAGTTACATAATGGAAACTGAATCTATTTCTCATCCCAAGCCTGAAATTCTCAGTCTCCTCCCCAGAGGCAACCATTTCTTGTTTCTAGAATATTGTGCCTAGAATATTCCATGCACACATATGCATGCTATAGCTTTAAAAATTTTAAACACAAACTTCCCAACACCTGTGGTGTCATAGCACCTTTTTCCCAAAAGTTCTCTTTCTTCCTTCTTAAAAATATCCACTCTTTCTCATGGGAAAAAAAACAAAATCTTGGAGTTCATTTTCTAAGTGACTTGCACTTCAACACAATCCCTGGAAAGTGACAAGAAGACATGGGAAACCAAGATTGTTTTGAGTTGTTTTCTTATGAATAAATAGGTTAGCAAGTGTTTTCGTTCATGAAAGCACCCACATGTGCTCTGGCATTCGTGAACTGTATATTAGAAAACCCAAGGTTGGGGCGCCTGGATGGCTCAGTCAGCTGAGCTTCTGACTTCAGCTCAGGTCATGATCTCACAGTTTGTGGATTCGAGCCCCGCGTCGGGCTCTGCTGACGGCTCAGAGCCTGGAGCCTGCTTCGGATTCTGTGTCTCCCTCTCTCTCTGCCCCTACCCTGCTTGTGCTCTGTCTCTGTCTCTCTCTCTGTCTCAAAAATAAGTAAACATTTTAAAAAATTAAAAAAACAAAAACAAAAACCCAAGGAACGTAAGACGTGAGCAATTAACTGAAGGCATATTTTGTAGTGGCCACTGACTGTGAACACTAGAACCACTAACATGAGCTTCGTGGTAATAACTGCTTTGTCATGCCTTCAGTGTCACTGTTGGGGATTATAAGTCATAACAAAGTAAACAGTGCTCTTTAACAGAGAAATGCAAATTAAAATAACAACGAGCTATGATTTCAGAGCCATTAGGTTGGCAAGATTTTCAAGTCTAATCAACTGTGTTAAGAGTGGAGATCAGATATGGGGGCTTTCGTAGTTGGCCTGTGGGGGTGAAAACTGGAATAATTACAATAGGGGGCAGTTTTGCAATACTTAGCAATGTTAACGTGTACATAATCTCAACTCAACAAACACACTTTTGTGTATATGTGCAACCAAGGTTTTTGCATGTGCGGGTCGGCCATCTGTACCTAAGCTTGTTCTTTACAGCACTGCTTGCAATGATGAAATGATGGGGTACTCTAGAGCAATTAAAGTGAACGTATGAATTAGAGCTACGTTTTTTTCAGCATGGATAAATTATCAAAACTATCATGGCGAATGAAAAAACTTAAGTTGCAAAAGTGCGTATAAAAATCGGACGCCCTCTAAGCACATCTGTGAACCACACAACCAATGCTTTGTTTTCTTTTGGATACATATTCTCTGCTGCTGGATCCACCTTCCAGCCTTCTCCCCCAGGCTCTGGCCCTGGGAGGCTTTGTGGACTTCATTAGGGAGCTCTTTTTCCTGTGGCTTCAGTTGGGTTCATCCCGTTGGAGGCACCAGTAGGAGTCTGAGGGGAGGAGGAGAGGGAGGCTGGGTATTAACTCTGCCCCCCTGCCTGCCCACTGCCTCCTCGTCAGGCTGCATTAGTACCGAACGCCACAGCTGCAGTCAGGTAGCGGCTCTTATGGTGGCAGGTCTATCTCAGTCTATAGCGGGTGCTTCCGACAAGTCCCTCCAAGCCTAGACATGATGACGATTCCCTTCAGCTGTTCTCCCCAAGGTGATTCACCACCCCTTTCTGAGCGTCCTCATCACAGTCTACACACTTGCAGATAGAACTTTCAGTCAACTCCCTCAGGTAGCTCACTCACCGTGCCTGCCAAAGTCCCGAATGATGCACGTATTTCCGTGGGAAGATTTAAAAGCATGCCTGCTAATGTTACGTATACGCTCAGTTCAGGAGACTGGGTACCTCTGCGAAAGGGAATGAAATTAAAGACGGGAGAGCAGAGAGAACTGTAGCTGTGCTGTATTCGCCAAAAAATGTTTAAATAAAATTTTGAATAAAATGTGTGTGAAAGTATATCAGCTAAATCTGGGTGGCTAACACATGGGTGTTGTATGATGTTTCGATTTAAATATTTCTAAAAATGTTTTCTCTTAGGGGCACCTGGGTGGCTCAGCCAGTTGAGCATCTGATTCTTGATTTCAGCTCGGGTCATGATCCCAGGCTGGTGGGATCGTGGCCCCATGTCCAGCTCTGTGCTGAGCATGGAGCCTGCTCAAGATTCTCTCTCTCTCTCTCTCTCTCTCTCTCTCTCTCCTTCTGCCTCTTCCCCCATTCACATGTTCTGTCTCTCTCTGAAATAAAAAATAAAATTTAAGATATATATATATATTTTCTTTTAATAATGAGTTTTAGAAACTGAAATGCTTCTTTATCCAAATTGACACAATAGAGTAACAGGAGGCCCAAGGCACATTGCATCTGATGGAAAGTTCTTCTTCCTCACCCTGGGATCTCTCTTCACCAGCATTTCTTCCAAAGACTCACAATAAATCCTGCACAATTGGACCACCTCTTTGCTTGGAGGTTGTGAGATAGAGCAGAAGTGCAATTAAAACTAACACACAGGGGCTCCTGGGTGGCTCAGTTGGTTAAGCATCCGACTTCAGGTCATGATCTCACCGTTGATGGGTTCAAGCCCTGTGTAGGGTTGTGTGCTGAGAGCTCAGAGCCTGGAGCCTGCTTCAGATTCTCTGTCTCCCTCTCTCTCTTCCCCTCCCCTGCTCACTCTCTGTCTCTCGAAAATGAATAAACATGTTTAAAAAAAAATTTTTTTTAACTGGCACACATGATGAAGACGAGTTAAACTTGGCCCATATTCAACTCTGGAAGGCATCATCATTGGTGACAGCCAGCCTGTTCACAAGACAGATCATTGGTATCTGTTCTTTGCAAAGCATTGTTAACCAAGGCCTGAACTCATGTTGCTAAGGAAGTTGCTTGTATAGCCAAAACAGATACAAAGCAGTATTGAAAGTTGCACAATTGTTCAACTTCCTTGAGTGAAACATTTGTAACTCTCTAAAACTTAGAACTTAGAGTCAAAGACTGTGTTGCCTTTCCTTAGGTACTGCTGGTTGTATGTTCTAAGGTTTTTAAATATTTGTATTGCTTTCTATGGTATTTACACAAGTTACATTTATTGCTGTGAAAAAGTAAACAACACAAAGTGGAAAGTTGACGGACGCGTCCCCTGGGCTGTTCCAGCCCCACCCAAGCCTCTCCCTTTCTCAGAAATAAACACGGCTATGAATGTGGGGTGTTTTCTCCTGGACCATTTTCTATGTGCGTGTAAGCATGTGCGCGCAGAAAAACTGTCTCTAATAGCAAAGCTTTCATCTCGGTGTTTTACAACTTGATTTTCTCATTTAACGTATAAAAGCTAGTGGCACTTGTTGATAACGTGAGACAGGTGTGATTCAAATGCCTTACCTAACTCCCATGTCAAAAATTTAAAAAACACAAAAACCCAAAACTCTGAGAGGAGGGTACCATCTTTTTTCCCATTTTACAAACGGGGAAGTGGAAGCATAGAAAGTTTGCCGCAGCCCAGACAGCCAGGAAACGCAGGCACCAGGAGATCTGAGTCCAGGCAGGCGGTGGTAAAGCCCTCATTGGGTACCTCTGTTCTATACTGCCTTTGTCTTTAAGATCTTGTCATGTTTGCCCACATAAGTCCTCCTAAATCTTTTTAGGTGCTGCATGGTTTTCAATAGAATGGATCGACCATCGTTTATGTAACCACTCTCTGATGCTGAACGTTTGCACTCTTTCGGATGTTTTGTGACTCAGGCCTGCTCTCTGTGTACATGGGTAACCACTTCTCTGGGCTAAAATTGGAGTGCAGGGTATGCATGCTGAATGTTGGACATATACCACCAAATTCTCTTTGGGAAGTGCTCTGCCAATTTTCCTCCTTTCTTTATGTGTGTGTTTTTATCATGATAAGAGCACTCTTTAACCCCCATTACCTATTTCACACACACACACCCCCCCCCCCACCTGCCTCCCCTCTGGTGAACATCAGTTTGTTCTCTATAGTTAAGAGTCTATTTCTTCGTTTCTCTCTTTCTCTTTCTTTCCTCTATTCATTTGTTTTGTTTCTTAAATTCCACATATGAGTGAAATCATGTGGTATTTGTCTTTCTCTGACTGACTTATTTGCTTAGCATTATATTCTCTTCTTCCATCCATGTTGTTGCAAATGGCAAGACTTTATTCTTTTTTTTTGGCTGAATAATAATCATATATATATAATATGATATAATAATATATAATTCCATATATATGGTACATCTTTATCCATTCATCTATCAGTGGACACTTGGGCTGCTTCCATAGATTGGCTCTTGTAAATAATGCTGCAATAGATATACGGGTGCATATGTCCTTTCAAATTAGTGTTTTTGTGTTTTTTGTGTAAATACCCCATAGTGTGATTGCTGGATCATATGGTAGTTCTATTTTTTTTTATTTTTTTTTTACGTTTATTTATTTTTGAGAAACAGAGTGACACAAAGCGTGAGTAGGGGAGGGGCAGAGAGAGAAGGAGACACAGAATCTGAAGCAGGCTCCAGGCTCCGAGCAAGCAGTCAGCACAGAGCCTGACGCGGGGCTCAAACCTACGAACTGTGAGATCATGACCTGAGCCGAAGTTGAAGTCGGACACTCAACCGACTGAGCCACCCATGTGCCCTGGTAGTTCTATTTTTAACTTTCTGAGGAAACTCTATACTGTTTTCCAAAGTGGCTGCACCCGTTTGCATTCTTACCCACAGTGCACGAGGGTTCCTTTTTCTTCACATCCTCGCCAACACTTGTTTCTTGTGTTTTTTTTTATTTTAGCCATCTGACAGGTGTGAGGTAGCATCTCACTGTAGTTTTTGATTTGCATTTCCCTGATGATGAGTGAGGTTGAACATCTTCATTTGTCTGTTGGCCGTCTATATGTCTTCTTTGGAGAAATGTTTGTTCACATTCTCTGTCCATTTTTTAACTGGATGTGTTTTTTTTTAATTTTTTTAAATGTTTATTGTATTTATTTTTGAAAGAAACAGAAAGAGCCAGAGCACGAGCAGGGAAGGAGCAGAGAGAGAGAGGGAGACACAGAATCTGAAGCAGTCTCCAGGCTCTGAACTGTCAGCACAGAGCCCAATGAAGGGCTCAAACTCATGAACTGTGAGATCATGAATGGAACCAAAGTCAGACGCTAAACCGATTGAAACACCCAGGGACCCCTAACTGGATTTGTTTTTTGGGTGTTGAGTTGTATAAGCTATGTATATATTTTGCATATTAACCCTTTATTGGATATGTCATTTGCAAATATCTTCTCCCATTTAGTAGGTTGTCTTTTGGTTTTATTGATATTTCCTTTGCTGTGCAGATTTTATTTTGCTGTAGTCCCGATGGTTTATTTTTGCTTTTATTTCCCCTCGCCTCAGGAGACATATCTAGAAAAATGTTGCTACAGCAGATGTCAGAGAAATTATTGCCTGTGCTCTCTTGTAGGATTTTAGTGGTTCTAGGTCTCATATTAAAGTCTTTAATCCATTTTGAGTTTATTTTTGTATATTGTGTAAGAAAGTGGTCCAGTGTAGGGACGCCTGGGTGGCTCACTCAGTTGAGGGTCTAACTCTTGATTTCAGCTCACATCATGATCCCAGGGTCATAGGATCGAGCCCGGGGTCAGGCTCTGTGCTGAGCATGGAGCTTACTTAAGATTCTCTCTCTCCCCCTCTGGCCCTTCTCCTGGTGCACACACCCTTGCTCTTCCTCTCTCAAAGGAAAGAAAGAAGGAGAGAAAGAAAGAAAGGAAGAAAGAAGAAAGAAAGAAAGGGAGGAAGAAAGATGTCCAGTTTCATTCTTTTGCGTGTAGTTGTACAGTTTTCCCAACACCATTTTTTGAAGAAAGCGCTCTGACAATTTTAAAAGTACGTATCCTCGGGGCGCCTGGGTGGCTCAGTCGGTTAAGCGTCCGACTTCAGCTCAGGTCACGATCTCATGGTTCATGAGTTCAAGCCCCACATCGGGCTCTGTGCAGACAGCTCAGAGCCTGGAGCCTGCTTCAGATTCTGTGTCTCCCTCTCTCTCTGCCCCTCCTCAGCTCACTCTCTGTCTTTCTGTCTCTGTCTCTCTCTCTCTTTCAAAAATAAATAAAATGTTTAAAAAGTACATATCCTCATAGACACAAGGTATTATTAGCCTTTTAAAATTTTTAAGAGAATTCATGCCCTCACCAGCTCTGGATATTACCAATTTTTAAGATGTTTCCTAAACAGATAAGCAAAAATGATATTTCATTAGTGGTCTCAGCTAACTTTCTTTGGTTTTTAGTGAGGTTAAGATCTCTTTTTTTTTTTTAATTTTTTTTTAACATTTATTTATTTTTGGGACAGAGAGAGACAGAGCACGAATGGGGGAGGGGCAGAGAGAGGGGGAGACACAGAATCGGAAGGCTCCAGGCTCTGAGCCATCAGCCCAGAGCCGACACTGGGCTCGAACTCACGGACCGCGAGATGGTGACCTGAGCTGAAGTCAGACCCCCAACCGACTGAGCCACCCAGGCGCCCCGAAAGTGTTACGAGTTTTCAGTGTGGTAACTTAAGTGACATTCAGCGCATGGTTGGTGCCCATAGAATATTTGCTTCCTACTGTGTGATGTCCCCAGCCTTCTTTTTTTTTTTTTAATTTAAAAAAAAAAATTTTTTTTTAACGTTTTTATTTATTTTTGAGACAGAGAGAGACAGAGCATGAAGGGGGGAGGGGCAGAGAGAGAAGGAGACACATAATCGGAAGCAGGCTCCAGGCTCTGAGCCATCAGCCCAGAGCCGGATGCGGGGCTCGAACTCACGAACCGTGAGATCGTGACCTGAGCAGAAGTCGGACGCTCAACCGACTGAGCCACCCAGGCGCCCCGAGGTTAAGATCTCTTTATGTTCATTGGACATTTTAGCTTTGACTTCCCACAAATTACTGTTATCTTTTGTCCAATTTTTTATTGGGCTGTTTTCTTTTTCTAATTGATTTGTATGAGGTGCCTAAATAATTAAAAATCTTGCTCTGCTATACATACTGCAATCTTTTCTCCCAGGCTATCCCTTGTCTTTTTACATTTATTTTTGGTGTCTTCTGACTCAAGAAGTACTTCGTATTTATAAACACAAGTTCATCAGTCTTCTTTTTGATTTCTGAGGTTATATTTCTCACTCCCCACTTTTAGAGGAAAAAAATACATAGTAATTCATGTTTATTGCACCACAGGTAAACAAAAAATAAAAACAAAAGTCAAGTATAATCCTATCCTTCAGATACCAACCAAAAAATGTTAACGTTTTTGGTATTTCTTATTAATATTTTAAATTAAATATTGTGCCTGGGCGGCTCAATCCATTAAGTGTCTGACTCTTGATTTCGGCCCAGATATGATCTCACATTTCGTGAGTTCGAGCCCCACATTGGACTCTGTGCTGATGGGAAGAGCCTGCTTGGGATTCGCGCTCCCTCTCTGTCTCTGCTCCTCCCCTGCATGTATGAGCATGGGTGCACTCTCCCTCTCAAAATAAATAAATAGACTTAAAAATTTTTTTAATTAAATATTTTTACTTAAAACATTTAGACATTTAAAATTAATATTCTTATTAATATTATAAACCTTTAAAAAAAGAAAAACAGGGCTTTTTTCTTTTAAATTAAAAGGTTCTGGTGTTACTATCTTTTAATGCTTGGTAAACTGTTTTAAGACACTCAAGACTGTAGGGTAATTATTACACACCAAGGAAAGCAGTCTGGGCTGGAGAAATGTAAAGGCGACATTTTGAAGCAGTTGGTAGGATTTACCTCTTTTATTTCAAGGTGAGGAGAAGATACCCAGAGGAACAGAGGCAGCCCCATTTGTTGGAAAGATGCCTTTGCCTCCATTAGGACCCTGGTTACCCCTTGTGTTGTAAATGGGTAAACACCGCTGGTTACCCCTTGTGTTGTAAATGGGTGACCAAGGACCCTGGACTCCAACACTCTCTCCCTCCATCACAGACCCCACCTGAGCACTCAAGCCCCATACGTCAGCTGGAACTGAGCCCCAAATTCTCATGAGTCTCATTTGCTGTCTTGCTCTAGGCGCTAAAGAGGCTGAGAACAGTCTCCATTGTTTTCAAAAGAGACCTGCAATAACTGAGCTCCTGAGGCTGTTAGAAAAATATATGACTTTGAAACACTAAGACATGGGGGGGAGGCATTTTTTAGGGAGAAATGTGTTTAGAAGTATTGTTTCTCTCTCAGGTCCAATCAGTGCACAAACATCATTATAACAAGGTAAAGGAAAGAAAACATTCATTGCTCCATTACCACCTGTTTTCAAATTTTTGATGCCTTCCAGCAAAAGCAGTATGTTTAAAAGAACAACTTAATTTCCTTCTTCTCACCTAAAATCACTCATAGTACAGGACAAATTCTCTGCTGGTGAATTTCACTGGTGTGTGTTAAGCATTTCTGTTATAATACACATGTGTTTGTTTCTGTCTACATTTGTGATCTCTCTCTGGCTATTAAGCCATCCATGGCTTAATTCATGTATATTGTCAATTCATTGGGAAGTCTAGGCAGAGGGGTACTAAAAATTCTATTTTCTCCAATCAAATTTTTGACCATGCTCTTCTGAATCTCCTTCTCCATTCCTGAATATCTACAGCACATGCTATCTGTGCCTTGATCCTATGGCTCTGACAATTCACACCAAGTGCTTTTAGCTGCCAGCACTTGGAATTTTCACCTGAGCTAACTCCAAAGAGGGCAGGGAATTAACACCTCTGAAAGCAGCCCTCAACCAGTGACAGATGGGAGTTGGTGGATAAATACCCAAGCTTTCTTACTCCTCAGGTAGGACAACTGAGGTGTGTGGGATTGAGGGCTAGTTTCCCATTTCTTTCTCCACGCGCTTCCCTACTCCCCTACAGGTGCTTCCTGGGATCCTCTCCAAAAACAAAACAAAACAAAAGAAAAGAAAACAAAACAAAACCCAAAAAACTACTTTCATGCATATCCTCATGTTTTGCTCTGCTTCTAGGGGAAGCCTTCAACAATACTCATACAATTCATTCCTGGTACCTGGCTGTGGCTGGCTGGACCCAAGGTGGGTGGGCATCCGACTGTGCCAATTGGATTCTCTCCACAGATTTTTCATATTGGAACTGAAAGGATATTGGTGAGTGTCTGCAGGATGCTGGAGCTTTCACATGTGAACTCAGGAGCTTTCTGGGGTCACAGTGGATCACAAGTGTAGAAACAAAGAAAACCAGTCTGTGGAGTGGGAGTAAGGGGTGAGAGAGAGAGAGAGAGAGAGAGAGGATGGGTAATAGAATCAGAGATGAGACATGGCTTCCTGTCCCAGTCTTCCTCCCTTCCTGTAGCCCTCCTACATCCAGCTTATGGTCTGTGAACTATGTCTGTATAGTTATAAGAAATTCCCCCCTTTTCTCTCAAAGTAGCTTAAATAACATACTACCAAACAAAGGGTTAACACAGAAGATCATCAGAAAGTTAGACCCACCCTCTCACAGAGCTGGAAATGTTCTAGAACTCTCCCCCCACCTCACCCCCCCTCCACCCTTCCCAGTCTCATTCTCCGCTGTTGGGACTCATGAGGAGAGGAGGCTCTGACCTCTGACCTCCTCCTGTGTGATCGGCTTCCTGGGACGACTCCTTCAGGCTGGTTCTGCCGCAGGTGAGCCCCACAGAGTCGGTGGGCTATGCTGAGAGGGTATATGTGGTACTTCTGGAGTGTTGCGTGACTTCATCTGGACCCTTTTTGCCACTGAACACTGACCTCAGGCAGGGGCAGTCATGTCTTCCCTCATCCCCCAGGCCCCAGGCTCTCTCTGGGTGAAGCATCTCCTTGTTGGACAACCAGTGGGGAAGCCCCTTGGTATAGGCCTCTACCCTAAGGAGCCTGGGGACCCCTTGAGGTTCTCTTTCATGCCCTCAGGTGAAGGGAAACAGGGTGAGTAAAAAAGTCTCCCCATCCTCTCCTTTTGGGGAATGCTGCAGTGTGGTCACTACTTATCTAGTACAGATGGCCTCATCAGGCCCCCCTGTTTCAGAATTTTTTTTTAAGTTTATTTATTTATTTTGGGAGAGACAGGGAGAAAGCGTAAGTTGGGGAGGGGCAGAGAGACAGGGGGACAGAGATCTGAAGCAGGCTCTGTGCTGGCAGCAGAGAGTCCAGTGTGGGGCCTGAACTCATGAACCACGAGAACATGACTTGAGCTGACGTCAGACGCCTAACTGAGCCACCAGGCGCTGCCAGAATTTTCTAGTCAAGAAGCATTGGCTGATCTCTAAGTTCATGAGCACTCTCAAATTCCAGGGGTCATATGTCAACTCTCCCAAGAATCACAAATGCCTAAAACCGATTCTCTGATAGTCTCCCCAAATCTGTTCTCTATGGTCTCTTCATATCTCAGCTAGTGGCAATTCCATCTTTCCAATTACTTGGACCAAAACCCTTCTTGACCCTTCTCTCTTCCCCATACTCCATATCCAATCTGAGAGCAAACCTTGTCAGTTCTACCTTCAAGATATAGCCCAAATTCAGCCACTTCTAACCACCTTGACTGCTATCGTCAACTCTCGCCCAAATTATTGTAATATTCTTCTAACACAGCTTTCTGCTTCCAGCTTGCTCCCTGTATCAGTTATCCATTGTCATCATGAAGATGAATAAGAAACAACCACAAAACCTTAGTGACATACAACAATGAGGCAACTGGGGTTAACTGGGGATCAGCTAGGTGGCTCATATTCATGCCTGGGGCTAGCTGGTTGGGCTGACTGCTATAACTTCATCCTTATTCTACCAGCCAAAGCAAGTCAGAGTTAGAGGTCCTTTCCAAGTTCCATGGCTGAAATCAAATCAGGTGTCAGGGAAATGCATGTCACTTCCTGTTGGGAGGGGCACCAATGTGACATGGCAAAGGGTGTGGATGAGAGAAGAAATGCAGAACTGGGGCCTTGAATACAATCAGCCTCCCACATCTCTGTCTTGTGAATATTCCAGTGACGCATCACTTCCCTACTTAAACGCTCCCATAGTTATAAAGCTCTTAGAAAAAAAGTCAGAGGAAAAGCTTCATGATACTGGGTTTGGTAATGACACCAAAAACTCAGGCAATAAAAGTAAAAATAGACAAATTGGACTCCATTAAAATTAAAACCTTCTGGAAAAAAAAAAAAAAAAAGAGGTTAAAGTGGGAGAGAGCCAAAGCATAAGAGACTCTTAAAAACTGAGAACAAACTGAGGGTTGATGGGGGGTGGGAGGGAGGGGAGGGTGGGGGATGGGTATTGAGGAGGGCACCTTTTGGGATGAGCGCTGGGTGTTGTATGGAAACCAATTTGACAATAAATTTCATATATTAAAAAAAAAAATTAAAACCTTTTGGGCATCAAAGGACATGATCAACAAAGTGAAAAGGCAACCACCTATGGAATGGGAGAAAATATCTGCAAATCACGTATATCTGGCAAGGCGTTAATCTTCTAGAATATATAAAGAACCCCTGCAACTCAACAATAAGAAAACAAACAACCTGCCTCAAAAATGGGCAAAGGAACAAATATTTCTCCAAAGAAAACATACAAATGGCCAAAAAGAGCATGAAAAGACATCAGCAATCAAATCAAACCACAATATGATACCACCTTACACTCATTAGCATAGCTATCAAAACAAAACAAACCCCCAGAAAATAGCAAGTGTTGGCAAGGATGTGGAAAAATTGGAACACTTATGTGTTGTTAGTGGAAATGTAAAATAATGCAAACTGTGGAAAAGAATATGGCGATTTCTAAAAAAAAAAAAAAATTAAACAGAATTACCATATGATCTCACAATTCTACTTCTGGGTATATAGCTGAAAGAATTGAAAGCAGGGTCTTGAAAAGATATTTCTATATCATGTTCACAGCAGCATATTCACAATAGCCAAATGGAAACAGCCTAAATGTCCATCAATGGATAAATAGATAAAACATGGTATATACATACAATGGAATAATATTCTGCCTTAAAAAAGAAGGAAATTCTGGGGTGCCTGGGTGGCTCAGTCAGCTAAACGTCCCACTCTTGATCTCAGCTCAGGTCGTGGTCTCATGGTTTGTGAGTTCAAGACCCACCTTGGGCTGC
Source organism: Panthera uncia (assembly GCF_023721935.1). NCBI lineage: Eukaryota > Metazoa > Chordata > Mammalia > Carnivora > Felidae > Panthera > Panthera uncia. The sequence continues at coordinate 31,106,263 of NW_026057578.1, read as the reverse complement.
TTGGATTCTCTATCTCTGCCCATCCCCTGCTTGTGTGCTCTGCTCTCTCTCTTAAAATAAATAAATAAACTTAAAAAAAAAAAAGAAAAGAAAAGAAGAAAATCTTGAAACATCCTATAAGGTAAATAAAACTTGAGGATATTAGTCTAAATGAAATAAGCCAGACACAAAAAGATAAACACTATACGATTCCACTTATACGAGGTACCTAGAGTAGTCAAAATTATAGAAACAGGAAGTAGAAGTATGGTTGCCAGAGGCTGGAGGGGAGGGCGAATGGGGAGTATAGTTTCAATTTTGCAAGATGCGAGAGTTCTGGAAGTTGGTTGCTCAACAATGTGAACATGCTTAACACTGAATGGTACGCTTAAAAATGGTTATGAGATAAATGCTATGTTATGTGTATTTTACCACAATTATAAACAAACCCTCCTGTGACACTCAGAGTCCCTTCTTTAGCCTTCTTATACCATGTGTGCTGTCTCCTTCCCAAATACTGTTCTCCTACATTTCTTCCTCACTGTTCCTAGGCTGTCCCAGCCACTCCAGAGACAGACACATGCCTGGAATGCTCTTTCTCTAGATAGCTATATGGCTCCCTCCTTCACCTACTTCAGGTCTTCTCAATTGTCACCTTCTCAGTGAGCCTTACCTGGAACTCTATATCTAAAATGTCAGCCCCTCCCTTCCCCTGCTTTGGTTGTTCCCACTCACCTCTATCTCCATCTAAAATTCCATGCATTTTACTTATTGTCTTGTCTTATTTTCTGTTTTCTCCAGTAGACTTCAAGTTGGGCAGGCATTCCCTGGAGGCAGGGATTATTGTCTGTTTTGTTTTGTTTTTTCCTGTTGAATTCCCAGAGTTTAAAGCATGGGGTCATGCGTAGTAGGAACATCAAGGTTCTCCAGAGAAAGAGAATATATAAAATCTATGTATCTGCACCTCTATCCATATCTATACCTATACCTATACCATTATCTGTATCCGTATCTAAGTCCATTGGGGTTGCTGCTATAACAAATTACTTAGACTGGGTGTCTTACAAACAACAGAAATTCATTTCTCACAGTTCTAGAGAAGACCAATGCTCCTACTCAAATACACTTAGGCAGAGAGAGAGCAAATTCTCTCTTATTCACCCTTTTTTTCTATTCAGGCCTTCCTTTGACTGGATGAGGCCCACCCGAATGAGGACTTTACTCAGTCCCCCAACACAGGTATTAATCTCATCCTAAAACATCCTCACAGACAGATTCAGAATAATGTATAACTGAATATGGAGGCATCCTGTTGATGAGGAGTATAAGGCAAGATGAGGGCAGAGGATAAGCTAACAACCCTCCCTCCTCCACCCCCAGGTGGGATAACTGTGTGATATTCCTCAGGCACTCCTGGCTGCTCAAGAACAAAGGGAAGGACAGAAGACAAATGGTTAAACTGATAGCTGTCTCCATCAGTTTATAAATATTTTAGTAAATTACAAGAAAAAGGCAATCTTATCAATAGCTTAATCTCTAGGAACTCCCTACTGTTGTAATGATAATGCTTTGTTAGAAGGAAAAACAACCTTAGCTTGACAATAGCTAGGCCTCTAGTAAACTATGAGTTTTCTTTAGCAGATGGAAACACTTTCAGAAACTTCCTCCTGACTTTACCTCCCCCATACTCCATCGTATATAACCAGTCATTCTTCACAACCCAGTGCAGTTCTTCCTGCCCCCGGGTCCTGTCCCTGTGCTTTAATACAATCACCCCTTTGGCACCAAAGACGTCTCAAGAATTATTTCTTGGCCATCGGCTCTGGGACCCCATCACTCTAAAACCCCATCACCGTGACTCGGTCAAGCTGGCATAAAATGAACCATTCTGTGCCCAATAAATATTGGCTTATTAAATGAACCCCCATCTTCTGTGCTGACAGCTCAGAGCCTGGAGACTTCTTCAGATTCTGTGTCTCCCTCTCTCTCTCTGCCCCTCACCTGCTCACATTCTGTCTCTCTCTCTCTCTCTCTTAAAAATAAATAAACATTAAAAAAAAAAAAGTGGGGGAGAAGTGAGGAGGTGGGGTGTGGCTTACAGGAGCCTGAGGAGGAATCATCCGGCCCCATAGGTTGGCAGATCTCTTTAGAATATGAAGTGTTTGTATTTGTTGTTGTCAACAATGCAACCTGGCAGGCACCCCTCCTCTTCCATTTTGAAGGGCCTATGTGACTACATTGGACCCACCCAGACAATTCAGGATAATTTCCTTATCCAAAGGTCTGTAAACTTAATACCATCTACAATGTCCTTTTTACTCTGTAATGTCACATACACAGGCCTAACACCACTGATTAGAGCATAGACATCTTTGGAGGAGGGGCATTATTTTACTTACCATAGAGACCTCAGATGAGAGCATCAGAAGAACCACCCCGCTGAGCCCAGTTCAAAAGCTGACCCAGGGGCACTTAGGCGGCTCACTCGGTTAAACATCCAACTTCCACTCATGTCGTGATCTCACAGTCCATGAGTTCAAGCCATGTGTCAGGCTCTATGCTGACAGCTCAGAGATTGGAGCCTGCTTCAGATTCTGTGTGTGTGTGTGTGTCTCTCTCTCTGCCCCTCTCCTGCTCCTTCTCTCTCAAAAATTATAAACATTAAAAAATTTAAAAAAAAAGTTGACCCACAGAATTGTCAGCAAATAAAATGGGCAGTTTGCTAATGCAGCAAAAATGAACTGATACATCCTATATACAATAACAAAAGGCAAAAGCCACAAGACAGACTCCTACATGGTCTTCAATTTCTCATTAAATCCTGCCTCAGTCAGGACAACCACTGGATGCAGAGTGGGCTCATTCCAGTGAAAGGACAGTACCCAAGCTTGTGACTCAATGGACTGGCTAGCAGGGCAAATGCAACAGCTCATGGACTGCAAATGCCCCAGATTCAAAGCGCTTGGCATCCCCAGACAACTTCACTCAACATCCCAAATCCAGACCATTTGCCACCAATCTGTGCCATAGGAGGGAGAGGAGTTGCTCCATTAGAATAGAACCCATGGCATCTCCACAAATGCCCTGGATCTGGCATAGCTTTCTTCAGATAGGAAAAGAGGGAGGACTGCCTGCCTTTCTGCTTGCTACTTTTTCCTTTCCCCAATAAGGCTGCTTTCCTACCCATTCTGTATCACATTGTAGCATTTGTTCCTACCTCTTATGTGGCAGATTTTAACCCTGCAGGATCGCACTTTAGCATGATAGTAGCTTTTTAAAAATATACAGATGCTGGTACCACCCAAGATCAACTAAATAGGCCCACACACTGGAATTTTTTATTTGCCATGGGCCTTGTTGCCACTGGTGGAAACCTGTGGACTCCTGCTCCGAGTAGCGTTTTTATAAAGTATAAAATGAAATGCATACAATTACAAAGGAACTCTCCCATAGCAGAAGAGAGAAATCAAAGTATTAAGAAAACAAGTTTGGGATGTAATAACATATTTCCTTCCATGTTAACACATTCAACAAGATGTAGCGAGGGGTCTAATACCACAATAATTCCAAAATAGTAACAAGCGCAAATTTTTCCTCCAGATTTTGCTCTCTACCAGTTCTCACCTTTATGATCTCTAATGGTTTTCCCAGACAAGAGTCCCTTTACATGGTTTCCCATGTTTGAAAAGAGTCTGTCTTCTCTAGTAATGGCAATAACTCGTTTTCCCATTTCTGGAATGAAAGTAGCTTAAGAACCATTGTTATGGCCTCCAGGAAGTCATTGGATTCCAAGGGCCCTATACTGGAATGACTACATGAGCAAATACCAGCTAAGATATTAGGTGGTAGCACCTTAAACTGATATCCTTCTCAGAGGCATTGACATTGTAACATGGAGTTATCTCTATGTATATTTAGAATGGAGATTATTTTTGCATTTTATGTAACACATCCCCACTAGAAGAGCTAAGATTACAAAAGCTGACAAAACCAATTGTTGGCAAGGATGTAAAGCAATTCGAACTCTCATACATTGCTGGTTGGAATTCAAAATGGCACAGCCACGTTAGAAAATAGTTGGGCAGCTTTTTACACAGTTAAATGAAAACTTGCCATGGTGAAACATACCTACCTTATGATTTATATTCCCATGCCTAAGTAACAACTCAAGAGAAGTAAAGACATGGGTTTACACAAAAACCTGTGTGGGAATGTTTACAGCAGCACAATTCATAAGAGCTAAAAATTGGAGACAACCCAATGTCAACCAACTAGTGAATGGATAGTATGGTATATCCTTATTATGGAGCAGTATTCAGCAATAGAAATGAATGAACTGCCAATACAATACAGATAAGTCTCAAAAGCATTAGACACTAAGTGAACAAACTCAGACATAAAAGAGTATACACACAATGAATCCATTTATCAAATTCTAGAAAAGGCAAAACTGTATAGACAGAAAACCAATCAGTGGTCAGTAAAGCCCTGGGCTCAGGGAAGGGGAAATGTCAGAACATTTGGGGGTAGTGGGAAAGTTCTATATCTTGATTGTGGAAGCACTTAAACTCTTTGTGAGAGTAGAGTTACATTACAAGGATGAGGGTGGAATCAGAGTAGAGGCGTTAATTCTGAAAACTGATAGAAAAGGTAGAGATAGGGTTTGGGACCCTAGGTGCTACTCAGGGGTCTTGGCTACTCAGAGTCCCCACCCGAATGAAGGGAAGAGACAATGGAGGGATTAGGTAGAACTCCACTTCTTCCCACAGATCAGATGACAAGATGTTTGTTCTGAGTAAGCCCTGGGTGTTACAATCCGAAGGGAGTGAGGAGGGAACTGTTCACCACAAGTCTAGAATTGGATTTCTCCATTGCTAAAGCCAATAGAGGTTGGGTCCAATTTAGTTTCATTAAAGAGTGCAGAGGAAGGTGACAGTTTTTGAGTTTGATTCTCACGGAACAAATTCATACAGATTCATATATGTGAGCATAAAATCATATTAATAGAGGGCTGTTAGGGAATATCCAAAGGAAAGGACAGCTCTCTCACTGAGAGAGGTGGTGGGAGAACACCTTGGCAGCAACAGGGCTCCTGGGATTTTACCAGAGGCTGGTACTTCTCACCCGCTTTCTTAAAAGACTCACTTGCTTGGGCTTAGGGTCTTTTCAGGGAAGTGTACTTTGGTGGTCTGTCGTGTAGCAAATGGAAAGTCAGCTTGAGGACCATGAGCAAATTTTCAAAGACTGTCATCTCCAAGCAGTTTGTTTTGAAGAGCGGCCTTGTCTATGAAAGGCAGCCAACAAGCCAACAGAAGTTAACACTGTATTGCGTCAATATAAATAAAGGCTCTCTTCTTATAAATACATGCCCTAAATACCGTGTGCAGCTCACCCAGGCTTGGGAGTTAACAACTGCATGTTAAGGTAATGATTGAGAGTTTTGAATTGGGGAAGACCCCTACCAACTCAAGATGTGTCTTTTCAGGGTAAACCGGAGAAATGGATGATTATGTTCACGTCAGCTTATTATACGTATTTATTATTGCACTAGAACCATCTCCTTACATAATCGCTTGGCTTCCTAACAGTTGAGAAAGGCACTTACATGTATAAATACAGAACTGTGACTGTAATGAGATTATAATGTTGAGGATCTTTAAAGATCAACCAATAGGAGTGGATTAAGAGTTTTTGAAATGTCTCAGGTTTCTCCCAGCCCAGGATCATCTATCTGGGTGGAGGGGGTATTAGTTGGCTTGGGCCACCATAACGAAATACCATAGGCTGGGTGGCTTAAACAATGTTTTTTCTCACAGTTCTCAAGTCTGGAAGTCTGAGATCAGGATAGCCACATGGTTTTGTTCTGGTGAAAGTTCTCCTCCTGGCTTCAGGTTGCTGCCTTCTTGCCGTGTCCTCACAGGGCCTTTTGTCAGTGCTTGTGTATGGACAGAACAATCCCTCTTTCTTCCTCTTTTAATCCTATTAGATCAGGACCAATTCTATTAGATCGGGACTCCACCTTTATGACCTTACTTAAACTTAATTACCTCCTAAAACCCTATCTCTAAATACAGTCATATTAGGAGTTAGGGCTTCAACTTATGCATTTGAGACACAAATGGGACACGAGTGGGACACACTTCGCTCGTAGCAAAGGATACACAGTCCATCCTCACCTCAACATGGAACTTTCAATGTAACCACCACTGAACTTGTAAAGCATGAAGCAGTAGCAACTGGTAAGGGGGCTGGAATCTACAGCTCAGAAAGAGGAGGGCTAGAGTAGTACTCAAAAAAGACTTTCTAAAGCTAGCACTCTCTTGGGACCATCAAGCCTAACTGCAGGTTTTCTAAACCCTGAATCCAATCTGGTACTTCCTTGCTCAATGGCTTCCAATTGCTCTCAAGAAAATGTCCAGAAAAGGGCTAGTATCCAAAATCTATAAAGAGCTCACCAAACTCCACACCCAAAAAACAAATAACCCAGTGAAGAAATGGGCAGAAAACATGAATAGACACTTCTCTAAAGAAGACATCCGGATGGCCAACAGGCACATGAAAAGATGCTCAACGTCAGTCCTCATCAGGGAAATACAAATCAAAACCACACTCAGATATCACCTCACGCCAGTCAGAGTGGCCAAAATGAATAAATCAGGAGACTATAGATGCTGGAGAGGATGTGGAGAAACGGGAACCCTCTTGCACTGTTGGTGGGAATGCAAACTGGTACAGCCACTCTGGAAAACAGTGTGGAGGTTCCTCAAAAAATTAAAAATAGACCTACCCTATGACCCAGCAATAGCACTGCTAGGAATTTACCCAAGGGATACAGGAGTACTGATACATAGGGGCACTTGTACCCCAATGTTTTTAGCAGCACTCTCAACAATAGCCAAATTATGGAAAGAGCCTAAATGTCCATCAACTGATGAATGGATAAAGAAATTGTGGTTCATATACACAATGGAGTACTACGTGGCAATGAGAAAGAACGAAATATGGCCCTTTGTAGCAACGTGGATGGAACTGGAGAGTGTGATGCTAAGTGAAATAAGCCATACAGAGAAAGACAGATACCATATGTTTTCACTCTTATGTGGATCCCGAGAAACTTAACAGAAACCCATGGGGGAGGGGGAGGAAAAAAAAAAAAAAGAGGTTAGAGTGGAAGAGAGCCAAAGCATAAGAGACTCTTAAAAACTGAGAACAAACAGGGCTGATGGGGGGTGGGAGGGAGGG
>NW_026057578.1:31032931-31098942 GCF_023721935.1 Panthera uncia | reverse complement strand
GGAGGGAGGGGAGGGTGGGTGATGGGTATTGAGGAGGACACCTTTTGGGATGAGCACTGGGTATTGTATGGAAACCAATTTGACAATAAACTTCATATATTGAAAAACAAAACAAAACAAAACTTCAAAAAAATATAATTTTGAGATAAAAAAAAAGAAATTGTGGTTTATATACACAATGGAGTACTATGTGGCAATGAGAAAGAATGAAATATGGCCCTTTGTAGCAACGTGGATGGAACTGGAGAGTGTTATGCTAAGTGAAATAAGCCATACGGAGAAAGACAGATACCATATGTTTTCACTCCTATGTGGATCCTGAGAAACTTAACAGAAACCCATGGGAGAGGGGAAGGGGGGAAAAAAAAAAAAAGAGGTTAGAGTGGGAGAGAGCCAAAGCATAAGAGACTCTTAAAAACTGAGAACAAACTGAGGGTTGATGGGGGGTGGGAGGGAGGGCAGGGTGGGTGATGAGTATTGAGGAGGGCACCTTTTGGGACGAGCACTGGGTGTTGTATGGAAACCAATTTGACAATAAATTTCATATATTGAAAAAAAAAAAAAGAAAGAAAGAAAATGTCCAGAGGGATGCCCGGGTGGCTCAGTCAGTTGAGTGTCCGGCTCTTGATTTCAGCTCAGGTCATGATCTCAGAGGTGTTAAGATTGAGCCCTGCATCAGGCTCTGCACTGATAATGGAGCCTGCTTAAGATTCTCTCTCTCTCCCTCTCCCTCTGCCCTTCCCCTGCTCACACTCTCTCTTTCTAAAATAAAAAAGAAAGAAGGAAAGAAAGAAACAAGGAAAGAAAGAAAACGTCCAGAAAGCAGATCCTCAATTCTACTTCTAAGCCTCTTCTCTTGCCAACCTCTGATGCAATCCTACTGAATTTCTTTCAGGATATGCTCCTCTACCTTCAAGCCTATGCCCATGCAGTTCCCTCTACCTGGAAGATTTACCCACCTAATACCTCATTCTCATGCCCTTACCTTCGGTTTATTCCTGCTACTCCCTCCCATCCTGAAGTCTCAGTTTAGAAGACACTTCCTTCAGAAAACTTCAAATTACCCCCACCAGAGCTGGTTATGTGGTTTTCATGTTTACTATATGCCATAGTAGAGAGAACAATGCCATGAACTCCCTCTAACCTGTCACTCAACTTCATTTGATGATGGAATATCATCAAATATTCTATCAGTGTTTAAATTCCCTTAATTGTCTCATAAGTAATTTAAACAAGTTTATTTCTTTGAATCAATATCCAGAGTTCACATTTTGCAAAATAACACTTAGAGTTTTTCACTGAATTAATATATATAATATGTATCGAGCGCTCATCCCCTGCTACATTGGTTGAATCACAGGGTGTTGTCTGTACTTGCATACACCCCAGGCCACACACCTGGGGTGCAAATTCACGGTTCGCATTTATATTTGCAGAGCTAACTCCAGCCACAAACTACGACTGACGTTGTCCCCCCAGAACTAACTCACCCAAATGTATTGACAGACAGCCCAGATAGACCATCGGTGTGGTCACTGTCAGCACAAACTAGCTTCGTTGTAGTGCCCTTCAAAGCTGGAAAACAGACCGTGAGCTTTAAAGGAAAAGAAGGGAAAGGCTGTGTGATGCTGCAGTCGACCAGCACAGCCTCTGAGGGCATCTCAGGCAGTTCATAATAAGCCAGATGAAATGTGTGAGTGCACCCTGTGAGACATACTGCACCAAAGGCTGGATCTAAGTTTAGGTGGATTCCAAGATCTTCCCTCTCCTAAGATCCCCTAAAAATAGCTTCTCTGTTACTGAGGAAATCTGTGCTGCTCCTGAGCACAAACATGCTTTGATTTGACTCCAACAGAAAAAGGCATTACTGCCTGCAAGAAAAAACAGGGCTCTTAGTGAGGGTAGGGAACACGGATGGGTAACGTGCACGATCTGCAATTAACATTCCTTGCCTTTTAGAATATACGTGATGCTCCTCTACCCCCGTTTCTGTGTTTCGGGCTGAAAACACAGAGGATGGGGGCTTCACCATTGCAGTTTGGGGAGTGTTAGGAGGAGGGAGATACAAGCAGTGTTCCCAGTGCTGCTTTGTGACACAGAACGTGTCAGAGAGAGAAATGCTAGAAAACAGAGAGGAAATAGGGGAGGATTTATATTTCCGTGCTGGCAGCTGATCACATTCAGTCTTATTCAGGAAGCTGCTTCAGTGCCTGTTGCCATGGGAACCAGACATGATTAAGTAGTTTATTGGATGCGGCTTCCATGGACCAACATTCTGAAGCTGGGTCAGGTTTTGATCCTCACGTCAGGTGTTGTAAAGCTACCAGGGTGTTTTCTTCCCATAGGTGTATTTCTCATTTCATCACCCGTGATGTTTCGATTCACATCCAAAACATCTGAAATAAAATGGCCACATGCACGAACCTAATATTCATAACATTTTTGACTATTTGGTCAGAAATGAAATAAGTTGGCAAATTTGCCCGAAGAAGGCTGCGATTGTAAATTTTGGCTGTGTACATGCTGCATTCTGCATCATGATGTACAAAACTCTGCGAGATCACCAAAGCCATCCCTGATTCGTGGTCTTCTCTTTCCTGACTGTGCTGGGTCAGAAAAACATTCATCACCGTAGTGACTTCTTTGTAACCTTTCCAGATTCTTTACGTGCCTCTTTTTTTTTCAAAGCCAGCAGTTCTCTGGTGTGAGTCTGGCCAGTCATCTGGTCTCCCTACCCACCCAGGGAGGTGTAGCAACACTGATGTCCTCCTCACATCCTGCCCTCTTCCTTACTCACACGAGACACACACGTGGATGGGCAGCTGACACTTAGATACTGTGTATCTGGGATTCTTTCCAGAAATACTCTGTAGCAGTCAGTGTGTAGAAATCTGCACACAGCAGACAGGAAGCAACAAGGTGAGAGCTGGGGCAATGCCGGCTAAAAGGCCTGCATGCAGATCTGGGCTTTGCTTCTAGAAGTTGGGTGAATTGCTTCCTTTCCCACACTGTTTTGTGATGACTGGAATGCACCGCCCAGATTCCTCTTCAGGCCAGAAGGACTTATTCTCCCAGCTGCTGAAAGTGTTGTCAGCTGACAGCCCAATCTCTCTCCAGGAATCGCCTTCTCCTGAGAAGAGCCGGCTCCCACAGGGCCCTTGCTCCCTGGGCATCCCACAAACAAAATCTGGTTTCTACAACCAGAGGTGAAGGTGGGGGTGGTGTGAGGGCCCCGCCCCTCATTCCCACTTACCTTATTCCAACTCAAGATACCTCTGAAGGGTCAGCCCGGCACCAGAGCTCCCTGTAGAGTTGGCCACAACCCTTGTTGAGATGTCTTTGCAGTCCGGCTTTTCCTGTGTTCAACCCTGCTTCTTCCTCTTCCCTTCCAAGTTGCTGCTCACAAGGACACCCCCTAACGAACGTGTACATGAATGTCCATCTCAGAATCTGCTTCTAGGACAAAAATCTGCAGCAACGCTAGACTTCCTTTGAGAAGTTCTCTCTCTTTTGCAGTGCAGTTTTGGAATGATTTCTTCTATACTCAGCCTCGAGTTTAGGGCTTTTGGAAAAGTCCATCTGCTCCTCCACCTCCAAGCCACGTTGATGTCTGAATTAGGGCGATGAAGGCTTGAGAAGAGATCTGAGGAAGACTTCTGAAAATGAAGCTTTCCTAATTTTCCAGAAGATCCGCCAGAAGGGAGCTTCCGTGTCAACGGATATGAATAAGGAAGTATGTGGCCTTTGAGTTGCTGACAGGCATCTAAAGATGATGAGGGGCGCCTGGGCTGGCTCAGTCAGGTAAGCATCCGACTTCAGCTCAGGTCACGATCTCGTGGTTCGTGGGTTCGAGCCCTGTGTCAGGCTGTGTGCTGACAGCTCAGAGCCTGGAGCCTGCTTCAGATTCTGTGTCTCCCTCTCTCCCTGCCCCTCCCCCGCTCATGCTCTGTTTCTTTCTCTCTCTCAAAAATGAACCTTTAAATAAATAAATACATAAATACATAAATACATAAAAATAAAATGAAGATAACGAGACATACTTGCTGAGATTGTAGCCAGCATGGGGAAGTGGAGGCAAGAAATAATCACAAGATTAAAACCACTGGCTCAAACCACGTCTACACCAGTCACCAGGGCATTTCTCAACCTACAAAACAATTAATTCACTCTATTGTCTGAGTCCATTTCAAGTTCCCCAACTGTAAAATGGCATCGATGACTGTAGAACCTTCTTCATGAGGACTTTTTGGAGAATAAATTATCAATGTACCCAGCACATCGGAAGTGTCCCATGGATTTTAGTAATTCATATGGATTTCAAAACCCATAGCTAATTTACTTGATGGAAGCATGGGTTTTTCAAAGGTACAAGGGTCTTTACTGGACAATATCTGGGGCTTTCCTTCAACCTGTAGTTAGGCTTATTGCAGAGCTAAGATTTTCAATTTTTATGCAGTGGCATTTTTTAAAAAAAAATTTTATATATTTATTTATTTTTGAGAGAGAGACAGAGTGTGAGCAGGGGAGGAGCACAGAGAGAGGGAGACACAGAATCTGAAGCAGGTTCCAGGTTCTGACCTGTCAGAGCCCAACCCGGGACTCAAACTCAGGAACCTTGAGATCATGGCCTGAGCCGAAGTCAGACGCTCAACCAACTGAGCCACCCAGGTGCCCCCATTTTTTTTTTTAATGTTTATTTATTTTGAGAGAGACAGAGACAGACAGAGTGCGAGCAGGGGAGGGGCAGAGAGAGAGAGGGAGACACAGAGTCCGAAGCATGTTCCAGGCCCTGAGCTGTCAGCACAGAGCCCGACGCGGGGCTGGAACCCACGAAACTGCGAGATCATGACCTGAGTCGGATGCTTAACCGACTGAGCCAGCCAGGTGCTCCTGCAGTGGCATTTTTAAACCTGAAATCTCCCGTGGAAACTGTGAATACATATACACATAATAATCCCCAAAATGTTTAGCACACTTGCTGTGTGCCAGGGACCATGCGTACCATTTCACTTTTACGTTATCTGTGCGTACTTGTGTTATGTACGAACTCACCGGCACCTCCCAACAACCTTGTGAGGTACACACTATCATTGTCATTCGTAGTTTTTGGGGGAAACTTCTCGAATGCATTCCCAATAGTACAGAGAATGGTGGAATTTGATGAGTATGACTGTTTACTCTGAATAATAGACACTGTGAATGCAGTTTGGGGGGGGGGTGGGTCACAAGAGTATAAAAAGCAGGAAATCGAATATATGTAGCAGAAATAGCGTAAAGTAATAGTGCGCACACACATTCACACACAGTCACACACACTTATTTCTGAGCTTTAGCTGGCTCTCCGTGTGGCTGAGAACAGTTATTGAGGAATGCAGCCACTCAGTCACAGATCTCTTTCATATTCCAAACAGGCCTGAAAAAAGCCATCTGAAAGGGGGAAAGGGAAGGGAAGGCAGATTAAGGAAAGGAAGGAATGCAACCTTATATAGAGATGTGGAGTTTTATATTCACCGGGGAAAGATAACTATGCCAATTATAGGGTATGTAGGAAAATGTTTAATTTCCTCATTTTGGTTTAGACTAAGGACTTACGTCTCTCTTTGGGAGACTGTGCATGTGTTGTGTGTGTATGAGGCTTTAGCATCCTGAGGGGCAATGAGAGAATAAAGGGTTTTCTCTGTAACCAGACTGGCAGGGACACTTGGAGTTCAGAGTTAGGACTTAGGGACCCACGTCCCTATTGGACTCTTGGAAGAGATTTGGAACACCGATACCTTCAAGAACCATCCTGACACCCATGTCCCCAACCTGTTGACCCACACCAGATAAATCAGCCTTGAGGCCATGAAACACTCAGGGAGGGACACCTGATGAGGACCCAAGACAAAGTCATATGGGCAGGGGCTGGGTTTGAATGAGCAAAAGAGCTCTGTGTGGCAGTGAAAGAGACTCTTTCACAGACGGTAAAAGATGAGTTGGTGAGGGCAGATTTCAGAACTGCGGTGTGCCAACAGGAAGTCTCAGTGAATAACTGAACTGTTTGGAAAGTTTTCCCTTGAACTAGAGAAAACTTCTTGCCCAGCCTCATCTGAACTCATATCTTTCCCCTCCTATGTGATCTGAGTTTTCCTCAACAGTATGGTGAAATCTGACCCAACGGCATACCTTGTGAGCTGTGACAATCAGGGGGCACAGGACCTGGGGAGACTTGCATCCAAAGCAGAAAAGGGGAGGGGGAGGGCCTCTTAAGACTGGGGGGTTAATGGGGTCCATAATGGATATCGGGAACCTCTTGTGTCCCAAAAGAATGTGCTGGGGGCACCTGAGTGGCTCAGTCGGTTGAGAGTCTACTCTTGATTTAGGCTCAGGTCATGATCCTAGGGTCTTGAGATTGAGACCTGCTTGGAGCCTGCATGAGATTCTCTTTCTCTCCCCCTACCGCTTCTTCTCTCTCTCTCTCTAAAAAAAAAAAAAAAAAAAAAAAAAAAAAAAAAAAAAAAAAAAAAAAAAAAAAAAGACGGTGCTGGCCCTCAAAGTGTCCAGAAAACCGACCCTTGAGTTACAATAAGCTTTTCTCCTTAGCAGAGTAATCAAAATGCATTCCAAACATTTCTCTACAGAATTGAAAATATTTGTTCAACATTTCCAACATTTCCTGTGGTAGAAATGTGAGATCATGTTAAAGACTGATCAAAGAAGTTGTGGGAGCCATGTATTTCTTAAAGAGAGACATTCAGCACCAGTGGACCTCATGTTACCATGTGCAGAGGATCCTTTATGCAAGGACCCCGGGTCCATGAAACACAAGCACATTTTAGCAAGAAAAGAGAGTGGTGTACGATGGGAAGCCAAGAGCTCCAGCTTCAACCCACCACCAGCCAGTAGGGTAACCTCCGGCACATCCCCTCAGCCTCTTGGAGCTTCAGGCTTCTCTTGTTCAAAAGGAGAGGGTTGCAAAATCTGCCATTAGAGATTCATTCTTTTGGCCTAAAGTGTTTCCTCCTGCTAAAATATATGTACCCCTGAGTGTATGTTCAAAAACCATAATCAGGTATTTATGCTAAAGCGAATTTATTCAAGAACAGGCTTTAAAAAAATTGTTTTTAATGTTTATTTTTGAGAGAGGGGGAGAGTGAGCAGAGGGGGGCAGAGAGAGAGGGAGAGAGAGAAAATCTGAAGCAGGCTCAGCGCTGTCAGCGTAAAGCCCAACATGAGGCTCGAACCCACAAACTGTGAGATCACGACCTGAGCTGAAGCTGGATACTCACCCCACTGTGTCACCCAGGTGCCCAAGAAACAGGCTTTGATGGAGGAGAAGGGAGATGTGGAGGAGGTCACTGAGTTGGAGAAAAAGTACCAACGGGGGAGGCCGGAGAGGCCAGCATGCGGTTTTGATTGGACCTAATGAGCTAAGAGAACAATGAGGAGTCTTGACATTGTTTCCATGTCAGAGTGAGAGGGAAGTAGAAGGCAGACACACGGCACCACAGTTGAGTTTTACTAAATATTGGCTCTCTTGGTAAACAGTTGCTAGCTGTGCTGGTTAAAACCCCGGGGGGGCAAAACTGGGGTCGTCATATGACTGCCAGGTAGACCTCGGAGTGGGAGAATCAACTAATGCCTTTCTTTCAGATTTCCCCTCTGTAATGTATGTCTGGTGATCGTTTTCCAATTAAATCATTTATTGAGAATGTAGGAACGTTCTACTCTGTTTTATCAACTCCAAACTAAAAGATGAGTCAATGATTTAAAAAAGAAAAAAAGAAAAAAAGAAAAAAAAAAGGCAGCATCAGAGGAGGTCAGCCCTCAAGTTCCTTCCTGAGATATTTGGGTTGCCTGTCTTGCCTTGCATCTAGAAAGTGGAGGTATTTGAAGAAGGCCCAGGCCCAGGCCCACAGGACCCAATTAAAGAAGGGGAATGCGCCGTGCTCGGGGCTGACCAATTTGGCTGACTCATGGAGAGCAGAAAATGCACACTGTCGGTATTTACTGAGCAGTAAAAGGAGAGCTGTAAAATAAATAAACAAATAAAAATAAATAAATAAGTCACTGAAGAGCTGTGTCTTGTAGCTGGTGGCATCTCCTAATTTCTTCCAGAAGCAAGGCAGACACTGAGGTAGTGATGAAGCCAATGTCGTTTTCTACCTACAAGTTAAGCTGGTCACCTCAGTGCCGGATTCAGTACAAACAGCTCCCTTTAGAAGCAGCCAAGGAAACGGTCTTAACAAATACAGCATGCATGGATCGGTTAGGACAATCTCTTAATCCAATCATCTGATCCTTACAGTTCACCAAACAAAACAAAAATGCTGCTCTTGATATCATTTAAAAATTTGAATTGGGTCCTGCATACCATAAGGATTGTAATAATTGGCAGAAGAAGATATAAAAGTGGCATTTTGGGGGGCGCCTGGGCGGCTCAGTTTGTTAAGTGACTGACTTGGGTCCCAGTCATGACCTCACAGTAAGTTTGAACCCGCATAGGGCAGTCTGCTCTCAGCAGGGGGCCCGCTTCAGATCTTTCTTCTGTCTCCCTCTCCCTCTGCCCCTTCCCCGATTGCCCTCTGTCTCTCTCTCTCAAAAAACAAACAAACATTTAAAAAAACTTTTAAAAAGTGGCATTTTTGTCACTAAAATAAGCTTTCTTCCTCATAGAAACAAATACAAACTGGGCACATTTCCTCTTCAGAGTTTCCTCAAGGAAAAATGAGCTTAGGACCTTTGACCCTTGAGTATCTGTTGACTCACTCTCTACAGGTAAAAATCTTTTTAACTGTCTGAAGATTGGCCAATACAAGCCTATTCCCTGGAAAATACATTTCTTCCCAGAGAATTTTATCCACACACTTTTTTATGATTTATTTTGAAGCACTTGAAACATTTTTGGTTCTTTGGGTGGGGGATTGGGGAGGATGACCTGAATTCACTTAACATAGGCTGAACTTTCCGGATCTGTAACTTGACAAAAGGGATTTATGGCTTTTATGAATGCTGGAAACTAGGAGTTTCTGTGGGTTAAATTCCACTGATAACTTGCCGGTAATTTGTACCCAGCATTTAGTGATTTATTAACAAAACAGAAGGGGAGCTGTTTAAGGTGTTAGAGCAGGATTCAAATCCTGAGTCAGATGTAGCCAAGTAAATGACAGCTCCCAGTTGCATAATTATTAGACCTGTTGTCTGGCTCAGAGAGCATAACACAAAGTGGCTGTAGACTTAAAAGCGAGACATAGGACTTTGAAGGGTCTATTTCCTTAATGTTAATAGCTTCTATGAAGGTGAGAGTTTAAAGTGCCAGAAGCTCATCTGGAATTTCATTCATGCGCTCATCCACATGAGCTTAAGCCGAGTTCGAACCTCCTTTTCTTACTCCATTTCCCAAGACTTCAATCTTAGGGGCAGAAAAAAGAGAACAACAGTCAACTCCAATGAGAAACACAGGAAATGAGACTTGTGAGAAAATTCTTTCAGTCTCTGCATGTTAAGTTGAACGCAGCTGTGTGTCACTGAGGGCCAAGACCGCAGCAAAACAGGAACTGCTTAGTGAAACACTTCCCACTGAAGGGCTCTCAAGAATGTCCTTATTTTCGCTTTCAGATGCTGATTCACCTTATCAATGTTTAGATATGGATACTATTGGGGGTGGCTGGTCACATCCAGCAGGATCCCAAGAGAGGAGAGAATTCATTGTTTATGTCGCCTTTGGTTTGTTTCAAATCTAATAAGTTTCCTTAAAAGTTTCCCAGTGTCATTCATGGAAAAATTGGGCTGGCAGTATAACCATGGGAATAACTGTGATGATGGGGGTGGGGAAAAGGAGCCAAGAAGAGAATATAGAGGAAGAGAGAGGCTTACTTTAGATAGGATGGTCTGGGAGGCTTCTTCGAGTGGACAATAATTAAGCTAAGATCCAAAGGAGGAAAAGAAAGTGCTAGGATAAGAAGAGTATGGGAAGAGCTTTCATAAGAAGGTATAGCATGTGCAAAGGCCCTGAGGCTGGACAGGGCCAGTATAGTGAGCCTGAGAGACAGAGGTGTGAAATGACTTGGGGAGGTAGATAGAGGTACTATAGCAGCTAGAGGGCACAGCAAGTTTATATTTAATTCTAAGTGTGGTAGAAATCCATTGAAGGATGTTACATAGATCATGGCACGATGTGATTTTTAAAATCAACCTATTGGGGCGCCTGGCTGGCTCAGCTGGTTAAGCATCCGACTTCAGCTCAGGTCATGATCTCGAAGTCTGTGGGCTTGAGCCCCGCATCAGGCTCTGTGCTGACAGCTCAGAGCCTGGAGCTTGCTTCGGATTCTGTGTCTCCCCTTCTCTCTCTCACTTCTTCCCCCACTCATGCTCTGTCCCTCTCTGTCTCTCAAAAATAAATAAATATTTTAAAAAATCATAAAACATTCAAATCAAATCAACCTATTTAATGTGTAGAGAATGGGTACGATAGGGCAAGGAGATTGGGTGGTAGTGGAGGTGGACAGGTGTGAAGTGGGCTTTGGAGATAAAATCAATAGCCATTCTGATGAATTGGATATAGAGAGTGACGGAAAGGATGAATCAAGATACACTGAAGTTTCTCACCAGGAAGACTAAATAAGGGGTGGTACTGTTTACAAGGCAGGTTAGGATTAGGGTGTGGCAACAGATTTGGGAGGTGAGGAACTAAGAGCAGACACATTGTGATATCTGTGAAATTCTCTAATGGGAATATCAAGAAGGAAGTTGGATATAGGAGTCTTGAGTTCCAGGAAGAGATCACGGCTGGAGGTATTAATGTTGGCATTGTTGGTACCTACATGGTGTCAGAGCTGTGGGATGGATAAAGTTATGCAGAGAGACAAGGGAGAAAATTACCAAGTTTAGAGGTTGGATGGTAGAAAAAGAAATTTCAGACATGGTGAACAAAAGGGATTTATGGCCGAAGAGTATTTCCAGAAATAGTGGGATGGTCAACTGGGTCAATGATGCTTAGAGATCAGTTAATACAAGAAACAGAAAAATATCCATCAGATTGGGCAACCAGGAGGTTCGTGTTAACCATGATGAAAGCAGGTTCGATGAAATGATGGGGGCAAAAGCCAGGCCAGAGGGATTGGGGGAGGGGAAGAAGTTGAGACAGCATGTGGAGGGCATTCTTCCAAGAAACCTGGCTCTGATGAAAGTAGTTAAAAAGATCTTTGCTTCCATTCATGTTGTGCAAAAACAAAGCTCTAAGATTCTTTTCATATTAGTCTGGTTTTCCCTTCCTGTTTTGATTGCAAAGTCCTCTTTGCTTCAATTTTCAATTAGCACTAACTGGAAAATCACCTCCTTTCATCGCAGCATGAAACCTGGACATTATTGTCCTGTGAAGTAACTACTAATTATGTCGGCAAAAGTAAACTTCCTAAAAGATTGTGTCTTTGCTGAATAAAGATATCATTTAGGCAGCCCTGATTTCTTGTTAGAAGCTGAAAATATTTATCTTCACAAAACCAAATAGTTATTCAGGAGAAATAGTCTCCTTTATGGATCAGCCAAGAAATTGAAAATGACCTTTAAGGGCAGGGACAGTTTGTCTCCCATTGTTAATACGATAATAACTTTGGAGGAGGAGAAATTGGTCTGTCATGCTCCCTTCTGTTTCACTTCTTATCTTCCACAAGATGTGTCAGGGACTATTAGCCCTCAAGACTCTCTACCCCATTTCCAGCTCCCACATGAAAACTATTGCTTGACTTCTCCTTAAAATGCTCCTGGCTTCAATATTACATACATCCTTTGTGTCTTTTTTTCTTTTCCCAATCATCTTTTCCTTAGTTTAACTGAGCTCAGTTTCCAGGATGGCTCCCAATGATCTCTACCTCCTAGTATTTATTCATGTCCTTATGCAGTCCCCTCTTTCATTGAAAAGGGCCAATGTCTGTGACCAATAGGATATTACAGAAATAACAGAGGATGACTTCTGAGGCCAGATCACAAAAAGCAATATGGCCTCCACTTTGCTGTCTCTTGGACTGCTTACTCTGGGAAAAGGCAGCCACCGTGTCAAAAGAACAGCAAACAATTCACTGAGAGGTCCTCAAGGAGAGGAACAAAAGATTCATGTCTATAACCAGGACTATGTGAGTGTGCCATCTTGGAAATGGATCTTCCAACCCAAGTCAAGCCTTCAGATGACGACAGCCCCAGACTACATCTTGCTACAGTTTCCCACAAGACCTGGAGCCAGAATCACCCAGCTAAGCTACTACTGAATTCCTGACCCATGGAAACTATGATATAAAATGCCTATTGTTTTACAACACTAAGTTTTGAAGTTATAAAGCAATAGATGCCTAATACATCACCAGCCCCTATCTGCTCCAGCCACCCAGCCGAGTGCAAGTAGAGAAGCCATCTTGGACACCTGGTCAGTCTTTTAGCCAGCTCCAGCCCCAGCTGCCATGTCACTGCAACTGCATAAGAAACCTGGGCAAGATCCTCCCAGCTGAGCCCAGCCAGCCAAAAGAACTGAGGGAGATAATATAATGGTTGTTTTACAACACCGAATTGTGGAATGGTTTGTTCTGCAGCAAAAATAATTGGAACAATGAAAGAGGGAATTTATCAGAGAACACTAGGATGTGTTAATGCTGGTCATTAGTTTGTAATGAAGTCATTATCCAGCGGTGTGACCTCCTCCAGCTTGGCATCTCAGGTTCAGGAGTAGAGGGAATAAAAGGTAGGGTTATGCAAGATTAATATTTTGCTACATGGCATGAAGAGACAGAAAACATTCCAGGGGTGATAAAACGGGCATGTAATGACACTGAATTTGATTTAAAAAGGAGAGAAGGAATCCAGAAAATGGAGGTGTGGTTCCTAAAGTCTTGTTGTCTAGGGCCAGTGGTACCCAAAGAATCAAGTTGTTAAAAAAAAAAAACAACACTACAAAACAAAAAAAGACAAAGCTAATGCATTTTCTCTTCTGAACTCTTTGCCATCTCAGTTCATTCACACTTTTGTGTCTTCCACTGTAATTACTTAGGCACTGAGTTATTTCCAACTATGACATGGTGACATTTAATAGGGCAATGACCATCTCATTCTTTTGAACATCCTGGTAGTCCCCTGCCTTATGCTTTAATCAGGCCTTCAATAAAAGTTTGTGGCTGCTAGGCATTTAGTTTTTAAGAAGAAACATCAACATCCTCTTAATATTAACATTTTTCTTGATCATGAAGCAGAGTGCTGGAAGCTGTCAAATCCACTAGAGGGGCACCTGGCTGGCTGAGTCAGTGGAGTCTGTGACTCTTGATCTTGGGGTTGTGAGTTTGAGCCCCACATTGGGTGTGGAGCCTACTTAAAACAAAAAACAAAAAACAAAACAAACAAACAAAAAACACTGGAAATATGCTTCCTATCACTGTCTTTGGTCACTTTGATTACTTCTCTTGGTCAGGTCAACCTCCTCATTCTTGGGTTAGCTCTTGACTTTGGTGAGGCTTCCAATGGCAAATATTTCAGACTTGGATATTAGGTACACCACTTAATAATGAAAATGCTTATTCTTCAGGGAGGTAGGGTAAGGCAGGATGTTTTGTTTTGTTTTGTTTTGTTTTGTTTTCAATATGAGCCTTTGGCAGGGCATCCAGCTGGCAACAAAGTGACATTTAAGACATTATAGAAAGGACCTAGGAGATGAGTGCCCCTAAGCTTATCAAGTGGATGGTTTCTACTAGACGGTCAAGAGTAAGGTGATTTATTTTCAGAAAGCAGGTACATGCTATTAAGAGAATCAATAGGACAAAAGTTTATTCTCTTGACTTGTACGCCTGCTATTTTGAAGGTATTCTACTTGGAGAACAAAATGTGAGACTCATTGTCTGGGATTTCCATAAAAGCAGTCTCAGTGCCTGCTGATAAGTTACAAACTCTACAACAACCACTCCCAGACCATTAAAACAGGCCTGAACCCATCCTGTCTGACAAGTAGCTGATATTTCACAAAACAAAAGTGAGAAAAGTAAATGCAAATAGAGCCCAAGATTGCAACCCATGACTGTGTTGACTGGGCATAGAATATGAAATACCCCTATGTCTACAGCATTGGGTTTTTAATCTCACTTAATACCCAGAAACTCTCAACATATTTCAAGCAGAGACAATCAAATGTGAATGCCCTCCTGTATCTACCAAAGCCTAAGGATTTAGGGACAGGAGACACCAACTTTCATTTCCCTAAAAAAAGAAAAATACAAAGGTTATTTATTACATACTTTGAAAAAAAATTGTTGTTTTAAAATACTTTTTAACATCTTAATCTTTTTTGAGAGAGAGACAGACAGACAGACAGGGACAGAGAGTGAATGGGGTGGAGGGGGGGGTGGCAAAGAAGGAGACACCAAAACAGGCTCCAGGCTCTGAGCTGTCAGCACAGAGCCCAACATGGGGCTTGAACGCGTGAGCTGTGAGATCATGACTTGAGCCAAAGTTGGACACTTAACCCACTGAGCCACCCAGGCACCCCTGAAAAATTTTTTTAGATGACTTAATATCTTGAAAAGCAAAGCAGCTATAATTCTATAATCTCATTGTATCAAATAAATATGTAGGCTATTATATGAATTAAACATTAAACATACAAGTCTTTTTTCTGTCATTTAAAAAACACCTTAAGGGGCGCCTCGGTGACTCAGTCGGTTAAGTGTCAGACCTCAGCTTTGGAAGGTACAAATCTTTAGTAAGTAAAATAAATTTTAACAGTTATGAACTAAGTGTTCAAATAAACTTTCACCTATCGATGGCAGTTTTTTGTTTTTTTGTTTTTTTGTTTTTTTTTTTTAACGTTTATTTATTTTTGAGACAGAGAGAGACAGAGCATGAACGGGGGAGGGTCACAGAGAGAGGGAGACACAGAATCTGAAACAGGCTCCAGGCTCTGAGCTGTCAGCACAGAGCCCGACGCAGGGCTCCAACCCACGGACCGTGAGATCGTGACCTGAGCCGAAGTCGGACGCTCAACCGACCAAGCCACCCAGGCGCCCCTCGATGGCAGTTTTAATACATCACCTTGCAATTGCTGAGATTCTCAGCTATGATTATGCATAGTTTATAAAAATAGCTATCCTTTTAGCACCTGAGACTGGAAATGGCAGGGGATTTTTCCTAAATAATCAAGTTGTATAGAATCTGTAAGCTCAAAAGGAGATTTGCGTAGATGGAAACAACATGGTATAATTTAGTTCAGCCTAACTTCTACCTGACTTGGGGAATTTGTAGAATTTATCTCCGTATTTTTTTTTTTTTTTTTTTTTCCTTAGAGAGATCACCCAACCCACAGTTTCACAACATCTCTGGTGGGTTGTAAATATTATTGTCTCTACTTACTGGCTGTGGAAATAGCATAAGAAGTTTGGGGATTTATCAAAGGTCTTCACAAACTTGGGGAAAGCTAAGTGAATTTGGAACCAAAGATGTTGAAGATCATCTTGATGTGTGTCATTTACCTTCTAGGCAAATATTTTCCCACTTTTGCTTTGCTTTCATGAGTCATTATGTAAAAGCAATTGCACAAAGGTGGGGTGTGGATTATCAGCTGGCCTCTGCTGGCGGGGTGACCTGATTGATGGCAGGGGTGGCCAAGCCATGCATGGCTGAGAGAATTCAATTCACCTGAGGCAGATCAAAGGCTCTAGAAGTTTAGTGAATACACCGCAAGGGAGCAGTGGCCCACTGGTCAGCTAGGGCTTATGGATATTTTGAGGTGGGTCATCGAATGGGCCTGTTTGCATTCAGCCAGGAGGTTGGGGGTCACTGTGGGGCCCTTTACCTTACTCAGGTTTCCATTGCTCAAGCCTATTGCCTAAAAGCAGCCTCTACAGGGGAGGCAATTTAAACCCAGGATTGCAGGGGTGTCTGGGTGGCTCAGTCGGTTGAGTGTCTGACTTTGGCTCAGGTCATGATCTCATAGTTTGTGGGTTTGAGCCCCGCGTCCAGCTCTGTGCTGACATCTCAGAACCTGGAACCTACTTCAGATTCTGTGTCTCCCTCTCTCTTTTTCCCTCCCCCACTCACACTGTGTCTCTCTCTCTCTCTCTTAAAAATAAAATAAACATTAAAAAAAATTTTTTTTTTTAAACCCAGGATTGCAGTATCAGGTCATGTGCAGGGACGAATGCTTTTGTTTAAGAGGCAACCCTATGATTTTAGGTGTTCATGTAATTTTTTCATGACTCGCATTGGCATCACCTTGAAAGCTAGTTGGTGTTCCACCATCTAGAGCTCCTGAAAATACCTGATCTAACCCAAGAACGTTAGGTGAGAGAGGAATCACAAAAGGCTTACGAAATGACCTATTCCTTGAGTATTACTCCACTGTGGCTAGACTGTGTGAACCTCAGTGGTGATTTGAGGGTAAGTTAAAGTTTGAGAGGCACTGATCTAGGCCCTAGGTTCCAGGCCATCCCATTATTGTATTTAATTGCCTCAAATTATCCAAAGACCCATGACACCTCTCTCCATCTCACTTCCACACATCTCTCTTCTGTTCTCTTTATCTCTTCACCCTCCTTCTCCTTCTTAGTCTCTTTCTCTCTCATCCTCCCGCCTCCCTCTCTCCTTTTTCTTCCCCCTCTCTCATCTATAGAACATATGCTAGGAAAATAGAGACCTTCAATTCAAGCATTTCTATGTGTATTTGCAAAGCCAAATAACCCAGCCCACATGGAGCATAAATCTGTAAAGAAACTGAGACTGGGGCATGGAAAGGTAGTGGTTCTGGTTGTTTCTGCCGAGTTGGAGCCTCTCTCTCTTCAGCAGCAGAGCAAGGAAGGAAAAGGCAGGTGGACCGTGGCAAAAGGGGGGTTTTGCCTCCCTCCTCTGCTAGCCTGAGATTGGTCACTGAGATGTCATCACTTAACTGAAGTTATTGAAGAAGAGGCAAGGTATCATGACTCTGTACCCTTGCCCCCTTGTTTTCTTTTGTTACTGTTTTATTTTGATATAATTTCAATCTTAAAGAAAATTGCAGGGGCGCCTGGGTGGCTCAGTCGGTTAAGGGTCCGACTTCAGCTCAGGTCACCATCTCGCGGTCTGTGAGTTCGAGCCCCGCGTCGGGCTCTGGGCTGATGGCTCAGAGCCTGGAGCCTGCTTCTGATTCCGTGTCTCCCTCTCTCTCTGCCCCTCCCCCGTTCATGCTCTGTCTCTCTCTGTCTCAAAAATAAATGAAAACATTAAGGAAAAAAATTTAAAAAAAATTGCAAAAAATAATGCAAAGAACTTCTGTATATTCTTTATCCAGATTCTTTTTTTTTTTTTTAAAGTAAACTCTATGCCCAACATGCAGCTTGAACTCACAACCCCAAGATTAAGAATCACATGCTCTAGTGACTGAGCCAGCCGGGTGCCCCCAGATCCACCATTTTTTTTTTTAACGTTTATTTATTTTTGAGACAGAGAGAGACAGAGCATGAACGGGGGAGGGGCAGAGAGAGAGGGAGACACAGAATCGGAAGCAGGCTCCAGGCTCCGAGCCATCAGCCCAGAGCCCGACGCGGGGCTCGAACTCACGGACCGCGAGATCGTGACCTGAGCTGAAGTTGGACGCTCAACCGACTGAGCCACCCAGGCGCCCCAAGATTCACCATTTTTAACATTTTACTATATTTGCCCTGCTCCCTCTCATTCTCTCTGTACACACACACACACACACACGCACACGCACACACACACACATGAATTATTATCTCAGTAGGCTGTATCCATTATGTCCCTTACTCTTATCCCCATTTTTTTAATGTGGAGCAGACAAGGATCATACCATATTTTCGCAAACTTGTGATTTGAATTTTATGATTTGGGAGATTATCCTGACTGTTTAGTAGGAAAAAAGAAATTCAAAGTTCTCAACATTAAAAAGCTTGCCTTGTCCATGAATTCCACTCTTAGATTAATTAGGCTTCTGTTTTGTTTTTCCTCTATGCCTGTTTACATACTCTATCATCCTTGAGAACAAATAGCCACATTTAAGCTGTCTTTTCTAATCATTTTTATATGTATTTTTTTTGATATGTCTGTAGGGAAAACTAGCAAGAGCTAACCACATTTTGCATTTGAGTGTGTGTGGGGTTTTTTTTCCAGCTTATTGAGATAACTGGCATACAACATTGTATACCTTTAAGGTATACACATTGTTGATTTGATACACTTCTATATTGCAAAATGATTGTCACCATAGCATTAGCTAAAACCTCCATCCTATTACATAATTACTATTCCTTTTTTGTGGTCAGATCTACTCTCTTAAAAACTTTTTTTTTCAACATTTATTTATTTTTGAGAGAGAGCAGGAGCGGGAGAGGGGCAGAGAGAGAGGGAGACACGGAATCCGAAGCAGGCTCCAGGTCCTGAGCTGTCAGCACAGAACCAACATGGGTCTTGAACTCACTAACTGTGAGATCATGACCTGGGCTGAAATCAGACACTTAACTGACTGAGCCACCCAGACACCCCACTCTCTTAACTTTCAAGTACACAATACAGTGTTATTAGCTTTAATCACCATGCTGTACATGAGGTCCCCATGTACATCAGATCTCATAACTGGGAGTATGTTCCCTTTGACTAATATTTCCCCATCTCCCACATTCCCCAGCCCCTGGTAAACACCACTCAATTCTGTTTCTCTACTCCTAATACTTTAGTGTGTATTTCCTAAAAACAAGAATATTCTCTTATGAAATTAAAGTATAAGTTATCAAATTCAGAAATTCAACATTGATAGAATACTATTACCTAATGTATAGTCCATATTCCAGTTTTATTAATTGTCCCCAAACGTCCTTTATAGAAATTTTTTTTCTGGAACAGGATACAGCCCGGGAGCACATGTTATGTTAGATGGTCATGTCTCTGTAGCATTGTTTAATTTGGAACAGTTCCTCAGCTTTTAGACAAAGAAAGATGGGGTGACATTTTAGAACAGTATAGACCAATCATTACTTTTACATTATTAGACTCAGATTATACATTTTTGGCTTGAATACTCCACATGCTATTATGCCCTTCTGCCTGTGTTTATTCTAAATGACAATCGGGAAGTTTTAGAAAGCTCACACAAGAGATGTTTTAACAACTTTGAGTCTAAGGTTTCAGTATAAAAATTTCAGATTCTCCATATCAATACTCCTTTCCCTGTAGGCTAAAATATTTTCCATGCCCAGGTTGGAACAACCAGAAAGTTCTGTGCAATAGTGGAAATGGTCTGCCCTTTAGATACCAGCATGGACTTGGGAAATGCAGAAAACTTGTGGGGCCAGACTCTTAACAGACATGACTCAGCAAGGCCATGGCCAGGCACTGGCCTCTTAGGAGGTGTCTTGGGGAAGGGAATATGAAGATTAATCAGAAAGGGTGGCCCTGGTAGTAGTTAATAGTCTTCAGGCTACTAATAACAAAAACCTGACTCTTCTTATCTTGTAAGAAAGGGAATATATTGGACTATACTAATGAATATATTAGAGCCTCACTACTTAAAAGTGTGGTCCCTGCACCAAGAGCATCACCATCACCCAGGAGCTCATCAGAACTGCAGAGCCTCAAGCCCCACCTTGGAACCACTAAATGGCAGTCTGCAGTTTAACAGGATACCCAGGTGATTCACCTTCGTGTTCAAGTGAGAAGCACTGACATGGGTGGGGCAGGGGTCTCAAGGAGATGGAAATAGCTGCACACCAAGCGCTAAGAGGCAAGAGCCAGGGCAATTCTGGAGCTGTAGGGGCACATGACTCTCCTGTTGGAGTTCACTGTCAGGAAGACTTAACACAAAGTCACGGAGATGAAAAGCACAGCATAGGGAATATAGTCAATAATATTGCAATGATGTCGTATGGCGACAGATGGTGACTACACTTGTCGTGGTGAGCAGTAATATACAGAGAGCTGTGAAATCGTTATGTTGTACACCTGAAACTAATATAACATTGTATGTCAACTACACTTCAATAATACGATTTTTTTTAATTAAAAAAAAAAAAAGACTCAGCCCAAGTACGCCCTAACTCTGGTGTCTGTGTTCAAAACTCCCAGTTCCCAGTGAAGTAGTTTCTGTTCATACCCTAACCATGGTCCTCAGCTTCTCCCAGAGATCACCTGCACACCATTCCCCAATGTTCATGGCTTCCAGCGCCTTCTCTTTGTCCAGAGGTGTTCTCTGGCCACCTGCCTCAAGTGCGGCAAGCCAGCAGGTATGCAAAGCTCATGCCCCCAGAAGCAGCCCTCAGAATGAGAGATGGACTTGGGATAAAAGCCTCAGCCTCCTTACCCCTCAGCAGGACAGGGTGGTCTTCTACACAGTCTCTGTGCACCCCAGGAGGATTGAGCCCTGGTTCCCCACAGCGGTCACTCCCTCTCGTGTAATGGGCTGGAGACATGTTCTACTGGCCCTTGAGAGCGAATTGTTAAATTTTCAGAAATGTGGCAAGCTTAGAACCATGATTAAAATAAATTATATTAAAAACAAAGGTAATACATACTCAAACTCACTTCCTAATTGCTTTCGAAGTTATTTACACCTATTGTATTTGTATGATGGAAATGCTGTATAAGGGCATGCAATTGTGTGTTTCATCCCAGCTCAACATTCAGTGATGTTAAGTTGGTAGGTGAAAATGGCCATGGTGGGGGTATTGATACTATGGAAATTGGCAGATGCTGTAAATTAGATTTTTTTTTTTCCTTCTGGAGGGTCAATACCATGAACTTACACATTCTTTACTGGCTTTTCTCCATTCCTTGTCCCCTTCCTCACTCCCTCATAATACTTTCTGAGATCACTATGCAAACAAACTACTTGTATACAAATCTTGGTCCCAGAGTTTGCTTTTGGAGAAATGCAAACTCAAACAACAGAAGAGAGGGGCGCCTGGGTGGCTCAGTCAGTTAAGCGTCCAACTTCAGCTTAGGTCATGATCTCAAGCTTAGGTTCGTGAACTCAAGACCCACATCCGGCTCTGTGCTGACAGCTCAGAGCCTGGAGCCTGCTTCGGATTCTGTGTCTCCCTCTCTCTCTGCCCCTCTCCCACTCCCACTCTGTCTTTTTCTCTCTCTCTCAAAAATAAAAATAAACATTAAAAATAATTTTAAACAACAGGAGAGAAAAAATTTTTCCAAGCTGACACCGCTGCTCATCTCTGGATCAATTAGCTATAGCCAGGGAGGCTGGGTCTCTTAACACAAAGCTGCGACCATGTATCCACCCTTACAGTTTTCAAGCAATGAAGAATCCTTGTGAGCCCTGTAGTCACTGCAAAGGAGGCCTGATGGAACTCTCAGCCTGGTGAAAATGTATTTCAAAGGAGACATTAAGGGGAAAAGGAGCTGATGTGGGCTTCATTAGATAAAGGAACTGAATTCCCTACTCGGCAAAGCTTGTGGGTGTTATGTGTATGGAATTCATGGGTTTTAGCACAAGTCAGTGGCTATCAGACTTTTAGAAATTTTAATCCAACAAGGTCAATTTAAAATAAAATTCTGGATCTAGACATAGGATTGCCAGTTTTTAATATTGCCAAATAGAGCATTATGAAACATCTGCCTTTTACTAGCCATGTGACCTCAACCTCCTTATGCCTCAATTTCCACAGTATTATATGGTAGTAAGAATCTACCATTGGTAAAAGAAAAAAAAATATATAAAACAAAACAAACTACTGTCATTTCAATTTTAATGCTATTTTAACCTTTAAAAAGTAGAATAAATAGTATTTATTACAGGATATCTTTTTGTGGGATAAATTCGGCTTCATGGAGAATTAATGACACTTCCTTTGGGTTTCTCATTTCTCTTCTGACTAGTGAACGTGCCTCCAAGGAATCATTGCTTGGGGAAATCATTCTTCTGATCAGAGTTCTAATGGTTTTACAATATACAAAGAGACAGTCTCTGAAGTGAACAAACATAAAGAAGGAAATGAATGGTTTAATGGCAAGGATGCAGTGGAGATCACATGGTCCATATTTCAGACATTTTTCCTTCTGCTTCTGTACATCTATCCTGCCTGTCTGTTCTTTCCACTGCCTTCCCCTGTTGACTCATCTTGGACTCGGCCTGAGTATTTACAACCTCCTGGCCTAAATGTACAGCACTTGCTGAGGACTTCCTCCTCAGTGTCTGTTATGGGATGAACTGTGTCCCACAAAAAGATGAGTTCAAGTCCAACCCCCACATCTGTGAATGTGACCTTCTTTGGAAATGGGGTCTTTGCAGATAAAATCGAGTTAGGATGAGGTCGTTAAGGTTGGTGTGAATCCAATATAACCCGTATCCTTAGAAAAAGAGGAGAAGAAACACAGACAGACACACAGGGGAGCATGCTGTGTGAGGACAGAGGCAGAGACAAGAATGAACCACCTACAAGTCTGCAATGTCGAGGATTGCTGGCAACACCAGAAGCTAAGAGAAAAACATGGAACAGATTCTCCTAGTGCCTTCAGAGACAGCATGGTTCTTCTGCTGGCTCTTCTGGCTTTTGGAACTGTGACAGAATAAATTTCTCTCATTTTAAGTCACTAAGAGTGCAGTACTTTGTTACAGGAGTCCTAGGAAACTATTATAGTCTGCTAGCCGAAGTTGCTGAGAGAAGCCTCTCGGGTGTCTAACTCTGGTCCACTCAGAGGCCAGCTTTGCTTCCCAGCCTGAGTAACTCTGAGTGGGGCAGTTTGACCTACATGTCTAATATAGGAAGGCTGGCAGTCTAGGACCCACTGGGGAAAGACCAGTGAGTGTGGCCAGTGGCTTGAAGACATACGGGGAAGCAGGACTCTTACCCTCAATCTTCATTGACTTGCAACTTGGCTTTTAGAAGGGGACAATGAACCCCAAAGTCTCTCATTTCTTCAGCCATAATGAGAAACTCTCAATATTTTATCATGGGAGAAAGGGAAGCTTTCCAGGGTTGAATACCAAGCGCTAAAATAATGCTGACCAATACTGCCTTATTTTGATAAAATACCTTAATTTCTCCATGCCAGGCATTCTTGCAAGATATGGTTCCACAGAAGAAACACAGCCTGATTAATGAACTAGCTGTTCCAAGGCACAAATATGCCAAACAAAATGGACTATTCATAAAATTATTAATCTGGGCCCTTTCTGGCACCAATAAGCAGGGTAGAGAGTCAAAAGAAAAAGAAGAAAAAAAGCTCACATCAACACCCAAAGATACTGTATGTGGTGTATTGTTTCTCTAATCAGATTGAAGCAGCTGAAATGGGAAAAATCTTTTTCTGGGGATTTTTTGCCATTCTTGAAATTCCTCCACATTGCACTGGGAAAATAGACCTCATGACATGCAGAGCCAAGTGATGAATCATTTGCCATAAATAAATAAATAAAACCTGAATTTGAGCCAAACCAGTAAATCCATTATCTTTCAATCTAGGAGCTGTGGTGTGTTGGTAAATATCCAACAACCAAGTCTCCAGAGGGAAATGCTCTGGTTTGCAGCCCTTGGCTGGTTTCTTACTCCCACCATGACTTCATTTCCAGTCACCACCCTAAAGACAGTGAACTTGAAGTTGGGAAGAGGTGTCTACAACTGACTTGTGAGCTAGCTCCTGCACGCTATTGCTTAGGAGTTTATTTTAATAGTTATACTTGACATCTGTAGAGAACCTGAAAAAAGATGTTTTCTTTATACGGGGTGTTTCACAGAAGAACTCCTTCACAGTTGACGTCCTTTTTTAATCCTTATACTTGATGAGGTCAATGCTATCTTAGGTTTATAGGCCATAAAATTGAAAGCCTCAGAGAATGAGGGGTTTAGATGAAGCCAGGTAGCGGAGCTGAACCAGGCAAGTTATTTAATCTCAATGCCCTTTGTTTCCTTTGCTGCAAAGTGGTTTAATAAGAGGATCTCAAAGATGGTGGGGAGGGTTTAATAAAATAATGCATGTAAAATTCTTAGCACATTGCCTGGTGTGCAGTTCTTCTCTATTTCAAATGCGATAAATATTCATTGTAGAACATTAGAAAGTACCAATAGGCAAAAAAGGAGAAAACTTAAAATATAAAAATTCCCATTTAAAATATTATAACAACATTGGTGCAGAATTCTGGTTCTGGCTTCATACGACTTAGGAAGGGCAGGCTGAACATATGAAATATTTTTTCGGTGATGAAGTATCTGAACAATCGTTGAGTGCAATTCTGTTTGGTTCATCATGGGAGCTTAGGTCGCATACCGATGTATGCAAATTACTTTTTAAAATAAGTTAGAGCCGGAATAATAATGTTGTTGTCACTGGTGTGTGCTATGATGTCCTCTCTGGAGTGGGAATCCTAAGGAAGGAGATGTAGCTGGGGCCACAGGCTGGGACGTGGGGACACATGGTGGTTGTAAACTATACCCCCCATGAATATTGCAAGAGAGATGGGGAGAGAACAGAGTCAGCTAAATTCATAGTTAGGGGGAGCTAATGTGTTTCTTCCAAGCCTGCTCATTGGTAAATGCTCTGTATGCTGTGTGCTACGTTGCAAAGGACAGCAAGGCCTGTCCTCTGAGGGGGGCAGCAGGCTGTGTGTGCGGCAAGCTTACCATGGAGAGGAGGGGGAGCGGTGATTTGCATGCCTAGGACATGCTATTTTTGGTAGGTGGCAGTTCTCTCTCTGAGTTGACTGAGGATTTTCAGTGGAAACATGAAGTGATACTTTTCTTTTGTTCCCCAAATTTTACATTCTCTTGTCTCGCTTTTGTTTCCTTTGTTACCGTAACTCAGTATTTAGAAGATGGGCTGGTAGTTTAGTGTGCTTGTGTATGAAAGAATCTTTCCTGTTGTTCTCAGGCATGATAAAAAAATTAACACATATTCACATCTAATATTTGAAAAACTGAGAAAAATGAAAAAAAAAGCAACAATGTCACATAGCCTCACTGCCTTTTTGTGCATTTCTTCAGCCTTTTAAAAAGTGTTCTAGCCACTAGGAGGAATTTATCTAAGGGATACAGGAGTGCTGATTCATAGGGGCACATGCACCCCAATGTTTATAGCAGCACTCTCAACAATAGCCAAATTATGGAAAGAGCCCAAATGTCCATCAACTGATGAATGGATAAAGAAGATGTGGTTTATATATACAATGGAATACTACTTGGCAGTGAGAAAGAATGAAATTCTGTCATTTACAACGATGTAGATAGAACTGGAGGGTATTATGCTAAGTGAAATAAGTCAGTCAGAGAAAGACAGATATCATATGTTTTCACTCATATGTGGAATTTGGGAACCTTAACAGAAGACCATGGGGGAAGGGAGGGGAAAAAAATAGTTACAGAGAGGGAGGGAGGCAAACCGTAAGAGACTCTTAAATACAGAGAACAAACTGAGGGTTGATGGGGGGTGGGGGAGAGGGGAAAATGGGTAATGGACAATGAGGTGGGCACTTGTTGGGATGAGCACTGGGTGTTGTATGTAAGCGATGAATCACAGGAATCTACCCCCGAAGCCAAGAGCACACTGTATACACTGTATGTTA
Organism: Panthera uncia; assembly: GCF_023721935.1. NCBI lineage: Eukaryota > Metazoa > Chordata > Mammalia > Carnivora > Felidae > Panthera > Panthera uncia. The sequence continues at coordinate 31,073,441 of NW_026057578.1, read as the reverse complement.
GCTAACTTGACAATAAATTATATTTTTTTAAAAAGTGCTATAGCAACATCTATTTCTGTAGATATACATATATCAACATATACTTCTCAAAAAGCGGGATCATACTATGCACCTACCACTTGCTTTCTTTTACTTAAAAATAGACTGAACATCGTTCCAAGTCAGTTCGTAAGGAGTAATCACATTCTTTCAGTTATGTATCACTTATATATCCATTACCATACTTCCAACTGAAGGGTGTTTACATTGATCTACTTTTTTTTTTTTGAAAATTTTTAAGTATTTATTTATTTTTGAGAGAGAGAGAGATACAGAGAGCGAGTGGGGGAGAGGCAGAGAGAGAGGGGGGGCACAGAATCCGAAGCAGGCTCCAGGCTCTCAGCTGTCAGCCCAGACCCCAATGTGGGGCTCAAACCCATGAACCAAGAGATCATGACCTGAGCCAAAGTCGGATGCTTAACAGACTGAGCCACCCAGGTGCCCCGATTTACTTTTTTTTTTTTTAATGTTTATTTATTTTGAGAGAGAGAAAGAAAGAAAGAGCATGAGCGGTGGAGGGGTGGAGAGAGAGAGAGAGAGAGAGAGAGAGAGAATCCTAAGCAGGCTCCCTGCTGTCAGCACAGAGCCCACATGGGGTTCAATCCCACAAACCGTGAGATCATGACCTGAGATGAAATAAAGAGCCAGATGCTTAACCAACTGAGTTACTCAAGTGCCCCTACATTGTTTTACTTTTTACTTTTGTTTTTCGTTTCTGTGTGTGTGTGTGTGTGTGTGTGTGTGTGTGTGTGGAGTTTTTTCTTTTTGGCAATTTCAAGCTATGCTACATGAATATTCTTGGTATATCTTTATGTGCCTGTATTAGTATTTTTGTAAATATATATTTCTAGAAGTACAATTTGTGGGTTGAAAGCTATGCACACTTCAATTATTCATAGCTATGATCCAAATATTCTCCAAAAAAGGGTTATCAATGAATCTGTTAAGGATTAATATGCCAGAACACTCATTTCCTCACATCCTTCCAACAATGGGTATTACAAACCCTTATCACAGAAACAGGTAAGTTTCCATGATTTCCTCCTTATCAAGGATTCTTGGAAAGTGAGGAGGTTGAAGGCCACAGAACTACAGATGGGATGGAACAGATTGCTGCATGGGCTGCTAGGAGAGGTCTTTGGACCTAGAGTCAAAGGGGGCCATCCTGGGATCTGGGACTCACGCTTGCCCTCAGACCTCAAGGACTAAAGCGCTACACACAGTGTAGGCCTGTGGTGGCGGTAGGGTGGCATCGTAAGATGGTAGGTCCCAGTATTTGGCTCAGGGCAGCATCTCTTGTACGAGAAACAGGATGGGGAGCTAATGTGTACTGGAAACAGGATAGGAGGAGTTTAGTGCTCAGTCCCGTGCCAAATTTAAGTAGTCCTGTGAGATTAAAGATCTGTGATTCTGAAATCCCTTTAAACTCTATTAAAGATTAGATGATCCTTTAGGTGACTGAGTCTAAGTACAAGACAGGGTGGGCTGGGCTTTAGAAGGCAATCTTTTATTTCCTCAGGCAACATAATCCATCAATGCTATCTTATAGGCATTGTTCTAGGTACTGGGACTTCAAAATAGAAATAAGATAAGGTTCCTGACTCCAAGGAGTTTCTACTCTAGCTGGGGAGTGTAGAGGAGATTGAAAACCAGAAACCAGTACCTTCCCTGGAGTTCAATCCAGGCGTGAGGAACATTTGCTTATGTAAACTTCTCCCATATAAATTTTTGTCACACCCACAGAGGAAGAACTAAGGAGGGAGGAGGATGTTTGGAAGGATAATGCTTCCAAGATGAGTAGCAGATCACTCGATTGCTTCTTGGAGCTAATTTTACATTGGTTCAAGTAGGTGGGTGGGTGGCCAGTGAAGAAGGGTCTTGTAAGAGATTTTCTCAAACTTTGTACACGTGAATCCCTGGAGTTCTTGTTAAAATGTAGGTTCTGAATCAGCAGGTCTGGGGTGAGGCCCAAGAACATTTCTAACAAGCTCCCAGTGAATGTCAATGCTCCTGGCTCAAGAATCACACTTTGAATGGCAAAGTTCTAGACTGAGGAGGTCCTGAATCCTTTAGTATGACTGGGAAGGAAAGAAGTGGCTTGGGTCAGATATAAAGTTTGAGAGGTAGGTGGGAGATAGCTGAAGAATAGCTATCTAATTGTGGGGAGCCATTGGGACACTAAAAAGAGGAGTGATGAGTTGGGGAAGGTCATGGAATCTAATTCAGAGAAGCAGACTATGGAGAATAAATCTCCTGCTTCCTCCCTTTCTCCTTCTCCGTCTAAGAATTGTTCTTCCTCTCCTCCTCCTTATCTTCCTCCCTTCTCATTATCATCATCATCATCTTGCACTGAGGCCATAAAAGTGGAGAATTACTTGAAGCAGGCAAAGGAGATTTCTAAAACTATAGATTCAACTTGGCCGATAGAACACAGACGACATATGCCAGCAGTATTTACAAAGAGGTGAATAGATACCCTGGAGGGAATCTTGGTTTGGTTGAGTTTGGCACACAGTGAAATCAGCACTATTGTGAAGACAAAAAAGAGATCTTTGGCTATTACAGGATTCTTAGGTCTCTGAATTCCTTAAAATTTCCAAGGTGAGTTTTTACCTATAAAACAATTTTGGGCTATTTGCCTTACACACTGGGTGTCTGCTTTGAGTGTAATTCTATGATTTGAATAGTGAATTAGTGAGTCGACAGTGGCTTCTCTGGACTGTGATCTGATACCTGAAATAATCACTGATTTTACTGACAAGTTTTCTCAGACTCTGAGTCCATTTTCCTATAGAACTTTTCTGTAATAAACTCTCTACCTGGAACTTCTCTCCCCAAACTCAGTAAAATAAACATCTGTACAACCAAATAGTTGAATTTATCAATGCTCAATTTCTGTAGTTGGCTGGGCAATACAATAATTCGGGAGACAATTTCCATTTCTGATGGTCTTTGGTTGACACACTAAAAATTAGTCCTCTAACCATGAATCATAGACATGATGTTTGTATTAAATAAAGGAAGGCCACTTATTCAGATTAAACAACAAAAAATGCCTAGTAGTTTGTTAAATCTGGAGGAAAAAGATGGCCTCAAAATTCTAGCTTCCATCACTTTCATAGGTCTTTAGAGTTTTCTTTCTTTCCTTTAGGAAACGATTTTGATTACTTTAATCTTTGATGGCTTAGCATTTTTATGTACAGTCACATTAATTGATTGCATGGTGAAGCTGATGAATCCCAAGTGGTTTGAATGATTCTCACCCTCTATACTCCTTGAGTTGGGACTTATAATTGCTTTTTTTTTTTTTTTAAAGGAAAATGCAATAAGGAACACAGCCATAGCATGCACTTATTTCCATGAAAGGAAGACAAGGTTCTCTTGAGCCCCGCTGGACCAGGATAATCCAGCTGGGTTGCCTTGGAATCCAAACTCAGAGGGCTATCTGGGCCAGGAAAGACAGAAGTTGTAGGATGAGGACAACGGATAAGTAATAGGGAATGGTGGGGCCTGTGTCGGGCTGGGGTGTGCATTCAAAATTTAAAAAACCAAAAACCAAAAAACCAACACTGTATGAGCCATATATCCATGGCTGTAGGTCAGAATGTTATCTAACTAAATGTCAGTGTTGATAATCAGAGCAGTAATCTTGTAAGACAAGTGAGTGAGTGATGTGAGTGCAAGGAGAGGCCATACAATGGAACCCATAGCAACTGAATCCCTGCTTCTCCGGTGGGTATACACAACATTGCTCATCATTAAATACTGACTTCTAGAACTGATAAACTTACTTAATACTTTTTCCTAAAATTTTCAGTGATTTCCATAAGCGTGTTTATACCTGCTATGTGCCAAGCACTGTGCTGGGATATGAAGGTCGATAATACGTAATCCCGGCCCTCGAGAGCCTGATTACAGGAGGGCAGAATAGCACTATCACAGATAAAAGCAATCAAGTGGAAGTTCTCACTCTCATTTTCATTTTATAGGAAAAATAACAATGGTATGGTGTAAGCCAACAAGTCAAGAGTAAGACAAAGGGCAGAATCATTGCCTCTAATCTCCCCCATCTAAATCATTCACATAATAGATGCACCACTATTGCCAAGAACCTCTGCCTTCCTGACTTCAATCCCGGCTCTCTGGCGTGTTGCCAGCCTCCAGTAAGCAGCTGGGATTTTGAGGCTGCTGTGTGGTAGCAGTGCTGTTAGAGTCCCTTTGTTCAAAGTAAGGATATGCCCTGAAAACAACAACTCGTTCTGTGGACAGTCATCAGTATTTTCACTAAAATGATAAAATGATAGCCAGTCGACTGCTGAACAATTTGAGCAGTAAAGGGAATTCCCTTGGGGAATCCATTCTGATGCAGAATGCACAAGACCGAGAGGCATTTAGAAAGACAAAAAATAATGAGAAGAGGCTAAAAACAAAATGGCTCAGTTCAGCGTTTTCTGAAATAACTTGTGCTTTTTAGTTTTACGAGGTCTTGTCTCCTAGAGTCCATAAGATAGATGCCTTCTAGAGTTGTAATCATGTTAAATTACGTTACATGTAGTAATTTTTCTTTAGACACTGATGATATCCAGTTTTACCAATGTACATTTACAAATGGTATTCTACTCTCCTAAATATGAAAATTAGAGCTAACATTTATATGGGGTTGGTAAATGACCCCAAATGGGGCCCACACATGACTTATTTATAGATGAAAAGTTACTTTAGACAAAATTGAATTGAAGATGTCCTCAATTACTTATGAAAAATGGTTATTTATATTCAATGATTTATACTCAAAATGTCAGATGGTGAGGGGTAGGTTTCAAGTTGAAGTCTGGCCCCTAAATCTAGAGCTTTTCCATCAATATCATTACCTTAACCCAGCAAACGTGAGTTGGCTCCTTGGTGAGTCACAGAAACTGCACCGGTTGAGTTGATACACAAAGAAAAAAACCCTTTATTTGCAGCAAATAAGGAGATCACTTGGAATAGCTTGCAAAGCCATGACTCCCCGAGAGAGGGTGAATGGGTACCTTCTGTGTAGGATTATGATGAATATTTCCATAGGGAAGCTTTGTCATCAGATGTAGAGGTGGACATAAGGTCAAGCATGCGCCTTAAGGAAACATCATATACATACATTGTATGTTACGTAAATGAGGCTGGGGCTCATTCCTTGGGAGGAGATTTACCTTTAATGAGTTAAAGGTCATGGTAGATCCTTCCAGAGGTCACTCCATGGCCCATCTGTGCAGGCTGGAGTTGGGGTTTAGCTCAAAGGGTGCAGGTGGTCTGGGCCAGTGGGAGGTCTTGTCAAGGCAGTTGCTATCACCTGAGGGGTGGTTTTGAGTTTCACTGGCCTGAGATAAGAGGTAAGTTGAAAGAAGAGCTTAAGGAAAAATGCAAGACTATGGTTTGTGAGTACAAGCAAGTGGGCAGTAAAGGTCAGGTGTTGGGATCTAGCTGATGACATCACCACCTTTAAAAAAATTACAGTATAAAGTGAGATTATGCAGTGTTGATTTTAGACGAATGAAGTACCATATTTCATTATGTAATCAAATAAGATGTTAATATTTTGTAATATTCAATATATATGGAGCTCTTCTGGAAATAATGAGTAAATCAATCTCATTAATGATGTTTTTAAAAAATAATAACATTCCACAGAAGTGGCAGGAGGAAAGAATGTTTTATATTCTACCTGAATATCTCAATCAGAATGGGGCATATATGATGTAATCTAAAATATCTTGCACTATTAAAGAGTTTTTAAGCAAGGTTTTTTAATGTGGCATCTCCAGGAGTACCTTCTTCCCCTGTGTGGGTCCAGGTTTTTCTGTCCTTATTCTTCTTCCAATCATCTAATGCTATTGGCTTGTTTTAGATCTTGTAGAAATTCCTCAACTTCCAGCCCACTGATGGCATCTTTCGAATCTATGTAATGCTTCTATAATTTCAATAGGATTTAGGGAAGGAACACAGACTGGGTCCATCAACTTGAACCATGAACATCAGCCAATAATAACTTGACTAAGTGGTGATTACAGGAAAACAAAGATCTATTACACACATTTAAAGGAAGCAAACTTGGGGTGAAGAAATCCATCGCTCAAGTATGACTCACAACAGAAAGAAATGATATAAACTCCAAGCTATTAAGAAATGTACAATAGCAGACTTTAGCAGATAATGGTACATAATTAGGAGGAAATTTTAAGTCTTTAAGAAATTTGGGATTAAAATGAGCACTATCAAAAAACCACTGCATCCTGTGCCTAACACAAAGCAGGCACTTGATAATTATTTATTAACTGAATGGGTGACATTGTCATTAGAGCCCTGGGATCTCATCCAAGCTCAAACATCAAATGTGGTCGCGAGCAATTTGATTTATAAAACTAGAAACTTTCTAAAGCTAGAAAGTTTATCCGGTACAAACGCTTTTTTTCAACCAACTTGCGACTCGGAGCTATGTCTTAACTGCAAGAGTCCTTCAACATTCACTAAAAAGGTAGTTCTTTAATTGTCAGCACCTCACTTGATTTAAATGAAATCTGCTAACGTAATTTTGTATTAGAGGTTAACCAGAGGTTAACTTTGATGCCGGGCAGGTAACAGTTTAAGTTAGGTAAGTGGCAAATGCTGATTAATATTTCTGGGACCATCAAAGGAGAGAAAAAACTTCACTTTTTTTTTTTTTTTCTTGTTGGGTCGATTTTTCAGAAAACAAAAAAGTACTACGTTTGCTGAGAGGGTCTTTCTTGCTCTAGGAAAAGTTCCTTTAAACTTTAATTTGCCTACAAATAACCTGGGGATCTCGTTAAACGCAAATTAGATGAGGGCTGAAAAGGTCCTGAGAATGCGAATTTGACAGCTCCCAGGTGACGCTGCTAGCTCTGTAATATAAACGCTCAAACATCTTAGGTCACCTAATTCTCGTTTTCAACTTTAAAGATTTGGTCCAAATGTGCTTGCTGTTTTGTAACGAAAGAAAGTTTCCAGAAAACCTTAGGCCTGCTAATTTCCATCACTTTTGAATGGCAAAAAATGCAACTCAGAACTGCGGTTCCGGCCTCCACATTCGGTCGTCCTAAGGCGGCTTCGGGAACCGACTAAGGAACGCGTCTAAGTCTCGAGCCCGGGTGTCTGCGCGGCATCCCGCCTCGGCTCGAGGTCTGCGGAAAATGCTCACGGCGGGAACTCCGGGGATGCCCGGCCGCCCCCGGCCGCCGATTCCCTTTCCAGGAACGCGCGAGCCCGCCCCCCGCGCGCGGCCGCCGATTGGCCAGGACGGCGCCGGCGTGACGTCACGCCCCGCCCCGCCCCGCCGCCCCTCCGGCCCCGCCCCGCGGGGTGGCCTGGCGGTTTGGTCTGGAGCAGCTGAAACCGGTTTGAGCGGAGCCGCTTCCTGCCGCTCGGCGCCGCCGCGGGCTGCCTGGGGGAGCGCTGGCGAGGCGCTGACGGCGGGTGCCGGGCATCTCGGCCCGCGGCCCTCGCTCTCGGGCGCAGCGGTAGCGACGGCGACGGCGCGGACCCGCGGACCTGGCAGGTGAGGCGGGCCGCCAGAGGCCTGGCCCGGCGCTCGGTACGGGGGCCGCGGCGGCAGCTCACGTGGCGGTGGAGCTGTCAGGGCGGCCCGGCCGGGGACGTGGCGGGGCGAGGGGTGGGCAGGGTGCCCCGGCCCCGGCGGGCACTGCCTACCCCCCTCCCGGGGGGGTGGTGTGTGTGTGCAAACAGCGGCCTGGACCTTGGCGCCCGCACGTCGGTGGGCAGTCTCTGTTTATTCGGCTTGTATTGTTTGCTGCCACGATTCCGCTGGCCTGCCTGGTGCTTAGTTCCCCCCTGAAAAATGTGTGAAGTCTCTTCCATGCAGCAGAAGGCATGGAGCGTAAGACCACCACGAGGAGACGAACTTAAGGAACGAAGAAACACAAATTGGTGCTGAAGCCGTTTGCGTACCCCTAACCCGCAGCGTGTCCCTCGCCGACCACCTCTCGATCCGTCCATAAGTAATTCCCGGTGTTTTGGCAGCTGCTTGTTTTCTGAAATTGCCCAACCGCATAGTGGAAGGCATGCTTGTGTAATTCAGCTGTATTCCAAAAAAAACCCCAAAGTGCCTTCCTGTCCTGGGAAGAGGTTCCAGGAATAGACATCTGTGCTGTCCATGCAGTTTTGGGAGAGCTGCACCTTGTCGCCAAATTTGTACTTTTCCCAGAGCTGTTCGGATTGCCTTGATGACTTCTGCGCCAAAGCCCCCCTCCTACCCCACTGCCCGCTTAGAAAGGGAATCATGCATGCGTTCAGTCATGAATCGTAGAGAATTGTTTCATTTTGAGGCCGCCGTGCCGTGCCGTCTGATGCAGTGATAACGTAGAACAAGATCCAACCAAGCAGGATGTTTCGACCTGATGATGTTTTCTTCATACTGTGCTGTGGGGCTCTCTGTGTGTCCCCAGCAGCTCCCCTCTCCGCTGCCCCTGCATGTGTCTCCATCTTGCTACATTTCTGACAGTTGTGACTTAGCTAAGAAGTGAATACAAGCTATCGGTCTTCTGTCAACTCCTGATGTTCTGGAGATGAGGAGTGAGTCAGGATGAAGCAAACAGGTCAACCTGCGCATGGCCTCATCTGTTCTGGACCTAAGGACTAGGGAGAACCAGTATTCTGGACAAAGTAAGATTTAGGAAAAAGTTGTGTTCAGAAAAATAGTGACCACGAAAGAAGTCTTACAGCGGCAGAGTGGGTAAAATTTGATAATTACAGAATGTAGGTTGATGAATCAGATCTTTTTGTATGTAACTTCGCCAGGAAAAGTATGTGGGTTATACGTGAAATAATACCAAGACCAAGTGAGATGGAAAACATTTGGAAAAGTTTTACTGCATTGTTTACAAAGTTGAACAAGGAATTAACCTGAGTGAAATCTCCAGAAACGCTTTCTTTTATAAAAGTCCATTCATGTCTGCATACGTTTGATTAAAATATTGGCTCAACTGTACTGGGGTCAGAATAGTGGGGGGATCCTACGACAGGGTGAACAGAAATGAACTCTGAAAAACCTAGGCATTTCATATATTCCTTATGGCCAGTTATGAGGACCAGAGCTGCTGGCGTCTAAGAAAGAGCAAGACTTGGAAATGGCTTTTTTTTCTTTTTGAAGGAAAACAGAGATGTTCTTTTTGGCCAGAAAAACACACTTTAGCTAAAAATATCTATGACCTCAATTTAGCTCTAAACTAAATGTCCCTGTACCTTTGGTTTGCTTAACTATCCCTTTTGTTCCCCAAGCTGGTAAACCAGTAAGATCATGTGTTGGGATAGTTTATTTGACAAAAAGAATAGAGTAGAATTTATTTTGGCAGATAGTGTAAACTCTGAAGTATTTCTTGAATGTAAATTGCAATGTTATATTTTACTAATTGCTTGTGTCTTTAAAAAACTATTAAAATAGTGTTAAATGCTACTCAAAATCTCAGATAAGAATACTGTTTTATATTTGTCTTCAAAAAGCGCAAAATGGAAGTTATATATAAAACAAATTGAGTTGGTTAAATAACATTTACAGTCAGCTCATACACATAAAAAGGACTAGGATTTTTCATCTTGTTTTGTGTATGTCTGGAAGACCTCCCCCCTCCAAGTTGGGGTGGTTTTTTTGGTTTGGTTTGGTTTGGTTTGGTTTAGGGTTTTTTGGCTTGTATGGAAGAAGAAGAAGTGTTGGTGAGTGTGTAAATTTTGCGTTCCATGACAGGACAGTATTTTACTTTGTCACTGTTTTGGTGGTAACTGGGTGTCAAAATTGTACATGCCAGTCCTGCACCAGAATTTTGGCCTCTGTCCACGATCAAACTGGTGTAGGAGCAGCTCCCCAGGCTTTTATTTGGTATGATATTAAATTGTGGGAGGAAGGGGAGTGGAAATTAAACCAGACTATAGGACTTTTGGCAATCCAAGCGGAAAATGATGCTTTGGTGATGTCCAGGGAGGTTTTTTTGGGTGGTATTTTTGTGGTTGTGTATATAGGTTTGTATAGTACCTTTACTGCAGCTGTTTACAGACAAGTTACTATGGCCACTCTTACAAGCAGCCTTAAGATTGAAAGTCAGTTTTAATAATCAGTTGAATTCTTTTATTAAATTTATTGTGTAAGTTCCCCATTTAATGCAGTAGAAATTTAGAGGTAATTTTGTACTAGTTGTTGATTTTAATATATAGGAATAATTATATTTGATTTCCCTAAAATTGGCTGAAGTAGATATTTAAAAGTGATCAAAAATAGTTAAGTACCACCTATGTAATTATGTAGACGAGATGATGTAGTCTTAGTTGAAAATTGTGACAGTAAACACTGGGTGAAAGTAACAATTCTAGGTAGAGATTGAGGTTGGTTATTCAGCAGTTTTGCTGGATGATGGGGCTTTTTGCTGTGTCTTTAAATTAATTCAGTTACGTAAAAGCCAAGCTCTTTTGCTAGCCTTGAGGTTTCTTTATATTACATGAATAATTAAATGTAAGATGGCAGTGTTTCAGTCAACTATTTAATTATTAGAAAAGGATTATTCCTACTCTTAGAGTTATACTCAGATTGATATGTCATGTTAGAGGAGAGCTAATAAGATGTTTGGATTGGTTGACGAGGGGGTAACAATGTAGAGCTATTTTTAGATTTAGAACATTCTTTGCTAGAACTGGATGTATATGCTTTAAATAGATCTTGTTTATTCTTAGACACAGAAAGTGGATTAAGGCATCTTAGAAATTATTTTGATCAAGGACAGGTTTTTCTCCAGCGCACGGTCTTGGGTTTTCTAGCTGAAAGAGTTATCAAATAGGGAATTCTGTATATAGGTGATATGACACTGACGGGTGGTCTTGCTTAATATGCTTAACATTTCCGTCTTATAATTGATGAAAGTGGGATGATAAATAATACGTAGCTAACATTGAGCCTGGATTCTTGACCTTCATAGCAGCCCCCAATAGATCAGCTTTCTCAAACTCAGCTATATTATTAATATTTGCAGCTGGGTAATGATTTGTGGAGAGCTCTTCCGTGCACTGCATGTGTTTAGCAGCACTATTGGCCTCTACTGACTAGATGCCAGCAGTATCGCCCCTAGTGAGAACTGCTGCTATAGATCCACCTTGACTTTGAAGTGTAGTTACTGGAGTAGCAGTGTTCATTAAATGCCCATCGCATAGTTGTGCATGTATTCATGGTGGGGGGGGGGGGGGGGGGTACAGAAAAATGAATAGCTGTGAAAATTACCTTATGATTCTTTAAATAATGTATAAATGCAAATAACATTTATGCTGGTAAATTAATGAAATGATGCAGAGTAGAGCCATTGAAATTCTTTTAGGAACACATTGGTTCACATTGGTGAAATTCAGAGGGAGTTGGAGAAATTATGTGGAATATGATCTACCTTTGTGTAGAGTATGGGTTTTTTCTCTATATAAATTGTGTAACCCATTTTAGAATTGATACTGTATATATTTTTAAAAATCTATTTGTCATCTTCCCTCAGGTACTTAAATTAGGGGATAGTAAACAGATTGGTTTGGGTGGGGAAAACAACCAAGTAATGAAAAATCAACTAAAGAGAAAATGAGGATAGGACATCAAAGGCTTAGGGGTTTAGATTTCTATAAGTAATCAAGCTAATTTCAAGCCAGGGACATGAGGAAGAATATTCTAACTGACATAAATATATTATTGGGAAGACATTTAGAAGCCAAAACACAGGTTATAACGGATACTTAGGAGTTTGAATGAAGTTCAGACTGTAGACAGATAGGCATGGATGTAAGAATCAACAGGATTTGGTAATAGATTGCAGAGTCGAGACTCTAAATTCCAGTCTATAGAACTAGAGTAATGCCAGTCCTATGGTTAATACAAAGAAAATCTGAAAAGAATGATTTATGGGGGAGGGGTGTGTTTCATTTTAAGTTATTAGTTACTTAGAAGCAGAATCTCCCTCTTGTTGCAGAACATAACTAGTTTGTTTCAGTGAATGGTACTTAAGTTCTTCAGTTGTTTCCTTGTTATTAAAGTTGAAGCTTACTGAAGTAGAAATCTTTTCTTGAGCCAAGTTTTTTTCTATCTGTAGTTTTTTTGTTTTTGTTTTGCTTTTTTTTTCTTCTTCATAACATGAGCCTAGTCTGGAAAGATAGGCTGAGTTCAGACCAGCTGCTTATCAGAAGAGAAAGTTTGTAACAAGAGAATCTTGAATCCTTAAAAAAAATGTTTGGACACACCTGTTTTGCAGTCTTTCTGGCCCATACACACAGACTAGGTTTTAACATTAGGCCCTAAAAATTGCTAGGTACTTCTTAAAAAGTCTTTATATGTAAGTTTTCTGAAACCTTTTGCTCACAATTGAGATGTATTTTGGGTTTTTTGTTTGTTTTTAATTTGTTTCTTGGAGGTAGCTATCTAGAGATAAGATTTTTATATACTGTAAATGACGTTTTTTCTTCTTCTTTCTAGCACAACATTCTAAAATAAATCCATCAGAATGACACCTTCTCAGGTCACCTTTGAAATAAGAGGAACTCTTTTACCAGGTATTGTAAAGTTTTATTTTAAAACAAAATTTTAAGTTAAATGAGCATTTTTCTTATCTGGAATGTCTTAAATATAGAGTTTGTTAATACAATGGGCCTAATTTTTAGATGAAGATACCTTTAGGGCTTGTCTGATGTCAGAAATGTGCTTGGAGTATAGTAAAGTCATGGAAAAAAAACCATACTTCCCCAAATAGTAAATATCTTAGTCTCATGTTTTCCAAGAAAACTGTGAATGTATTTAATTTTGCATAGACAGTTGGACTATGATTTTTAAGTACTATGAAAATGAGGGAAGTTTTGCTAGTGCAAGAAGTTGGTGAAGTAAAATTAGTTGGCTAAGATAACTTTGTTCCTTTTTTTTTTTTTTTTTTTTTTTGGCTACTTGTATTTCTTGCTGTCTATTAAAGCAGTGTGAAATAATTTTAGTGTAAGCTAGCAAATCAAAACAGTATCATGCCTGGGATATGGATCTCCTTATTTGATATACTCTGGCTAAACTGACCATTTCTCAAATCTGTTACATTCCTTCCCTCTTTTGGGGGCTTTTTCAGATTATTACCTCTGTCTGTATCTTTGACCTCCCTTCTCCCCTTTAACTCTCCTTACTCTAACCCCACATTTAGCTAGGTTAGGATCCCTGTGAAATTCAGAATTTTAGTACCTTTAAGATTTTATTTGAGGAGCGCCTGGGTGGCTCAGTTGGTTAAGCATCCGATTTCGGTTCAGGTCATGATCTCACGATTCATGAGTTCAAGCCCCGCATCGGGCTCTGTGCTGGCAGCTCAGCCTGGAGCCTGCTTCAGATTCTGTGTCTCCTCTCTCTGCCCCTCCCCCACTTGTGTTCTGTCTCTGTCTCTCAAAAATAAATAAATGTAAAAAAAACGATTTTATTCGAGATTGATAGATTGTAACCACTGTGAAAATTTGACCTTGTGTTCATGCTGAGTGCCTGCACTTAACACAGTACCTGGCTCAGAGCTGGTGTAAAATATGTGTTCAAAGAATGAATGAATGGTTCACTTGTGTATATCCAGCATCTTTGGTATAGCAGCCATCAGAGCAGTTGACAGAGTGTGTGTTTGTCCAAGTTCAAAGTCTTAGCCAAGAAGATCTGGTAAAGCTCCATCTCTGGGCAGGATTCTGCAGATTAAAGATTGCTAGTCAGCTGATACGTTGGCTCCTTTGGGTCAAGAGCTCACCTCTAGTCCAGTGTGGAGCCTTCTCTATGGGTAGAAGACTGCAGAAGTGTATTGTACTCTCTCAGGGAATTGTTCACAGGCAGCTTAAACTAGGAGGAGGAGCTTGCGTATACCAGGCAAATGGACCAAGCACAGAATTAGCCACAGAAGGGTCAGCTTGATGAGGGTCTCAATCTTAATGACTAGAGGAAAGATAGTGGCGGATGTGAATGTAGATGAATCTGTAGGTGCAAAAGGGAATATTTGTATTTAGCAACAGTGTTTATCTTTTCTTTTTGTATCAGGGAGGGTAGTGATAACCTAAGTTTACTGCAAAACAAAATCTGGTTACCCTAAAGGATTGGTAAGTATTTTGATGTGAAATCTCTATATGTAACCCCTCTGTGCTTGACAAACATGTATTTAGAACCCCGAAAACTCCTGAAGGACTATCGCATTTGAAACTTTAGTTAAGTTTTAGACAATCCAAGCTTACAGAGTACTCATGCAGGTGGCTGAACCCAACTATAGTTCTCGTTTTACTAGAGTAGTGCCTAGAAGTTACTCAGAATGTGGAGGAGTTTGTCTTGAACTTTGTCCACTTGGGCTCAGTTCATCTTTTTCTTTTATGAATTTTAATTGTAGTAATTCAGAATGTATTGATACATAAGTCAAAGACTTCATACTTCTATCCAAGAAGTTGTAGACTTTTACCGAATATACAAAATTCAGTAAATGTAGGCAATAGCTGTATTTTGGTTTGTCTCTTGATGATAAGTGTTCAGGTAAAGCAGTAGTCATTACTTTAGTAAGGAAAATTAGATTTGTCACACTCTGAGTCTGTTTTGAGTAGTTTTTGTTATTGTTGTTACATCGCTGCTTTCCCATTGATCATTTTCTTGACATTTAGTGTGTTAATAGCCACTGTTTGTCCCTGGAAAATACTGGTTACTATTTCTCTAGAATACTTAACATGCATTTAGTATTTGCCTTTTTAAATTGGAAGCTGCCTTGAAGGTAGGAACTGATCACTCGGACTGATCACTCTGTCTTCTTGGTGCTTGTTATTGGCTCAGTTAAGGAGTTGAACAAACGAAGGATAGTTCATCCCTACACATCCCTCCTTTTCTTTGGCTTTGGTTCTGTAGAGGTAGGTCAAGTTAAGAACGCAGGGTCCAACACATGTCTCTGGTGAGGTTCCTCCATCTGCTAAAGGGGACTCTGTATCCAGGTGATCTAGTGCAACGGACTGTTCTTTTCTTCTTTAAACTGAAATTTGAAACTTTCTTACTTATCCCACTGTAACAGGTTGTTCTGTTTCTTTAGGAGAAGTTTTTGCCATATGTGGAAGCTGTGATGCTTTGGGAAACTGGAATCCTCAAAATGCTGTGGCTCTTCTTCCAGAAAATGAGACAGGTGAAAGGTAAGCAGGAAGACAACAGTTGACAGAGTACTTGTGACATTCACATTATAAACTTAGGGGGGTTATAAGATACCTTCGTATAGTTTCCTCTTCTAGTTTTAATTTTTATCAGTTCTCACATGTGCCAAAGAGTGAGGTAGTTGTACAATATTGGTTGTAAACAAACAAGTTTCTCTGTTTCTCAATTTCTACCTCTCAACCATTTTCAGCTTTTGGCTGGTTCTTTTGGTAGTGACTACCATTTTTCTAAATAACTGGCTTATATTGCTATTTCTTTCTTTTTTTTTTTTTTCTTTTTAACTTTTTTTAGGTATTACCTTTTGGCTCTCAGTACGTATTCTTTTTTTTATATTTTTATTTTATTTTTTAATGTTTATTTTTGAGAGAGAGAGCAAGAGTAAGCACGAGCAGGGGAGGGGCAGAGAGAGTGAGTGAGAGAATCCCAAGCAGGTGCTGAGCTGTAAGCACAGAGCCCGACATGAGGCTGAAACCCATGAACCATGAGGTCACGATCTGAACCGAAGTCAGATGCTTAATTGTCTGAGCCACCTAGGTGCCCCTCTCAGTACATGTTCTTGATAAAAGATCTTATTTTTGCTTTAGCCTATAAAATAATTTTCTGTAGCAGAGAGTGGAACAAGTATGTTAGCTAATGTACCGAAATGAATTCACAACCAATATTAAATACAACACTAAACTTAGCATGGGTGTATTGGTGCATTGCCCTAGGGAAAGGAGGGTCTGGGTACTGGTTTCAGTTCTGTAGTTAACTGTGATCTTGGGCAGATCTGATTTCTCTAGGCCTAGGTCACATCATCTACACAGTAAAGAATCATGAATGTCGATAAAGGTGGGACTTGTTCAGTTGGGGATATTTGGAAGTGTTATGGGTTGTTGAGATGTTATGTGTGGGAGGTAAGGAGATATGAAATCTTAAATAGTATACAAACACATACAATGGCCTTAGGGAGAAGCACCAGATTGTGTGATTATTAGGCTCAAATTCTGTTTTCCTGTCGAGCAGTGCTACTGAAAATGTGGCCTGTGGGCCAGTGCTAGAGAAAAAACTTTATTGTCAGTGCATTATGGGAGAAATACAGAAATTAAGAGCAAGCAATGTTTATAGCAATTTGACATTGCTGGGACATTCATGCATGTCACTGTGGATTCATCTCTGTTGTACTGGATACATAGACCAGAAGTGTTGGTTGCAGGACAGGCAAGCAAACAAAAATTGGTCCTTCGCAGCAAATAGTTTGAGGAGCACCAATGGCGAAGCAAAGGAAAATAACAATACAGTATCATAATGTAAGCTAACAAAAAGAAAAAACATCTATAAAACACTCTTCCCTATTTGTCATTAGTGTAATACATTTTTCAGCCAATTCTCAGCTTTTTTTTTTTTTTTTTTTTTAATGTTTATTTTTGAGAGAGAGAGAAATAGTGCAAGTTGGGGAGGGGCAGAGAGAGAGGGAGACAGAGAATCCAAAGCAAGTGAAGTTTTATTGGTAAATACTGGGATCACAGAGGAATGAGATGTTCATTCCTGTTTAGTGGCTGGTTTTTCCTCCAGTTTCAGATCAGCCATTCTGATCTGAAGTAAAACCTCATGTCTTTCTGAACTTGTTCCTAAAACACAACTCTGCTCTGGATGCTTGAGCTGCCCTGTCACCTGTCTTAAGTCCCTTTCCGCCAACCTGGCCAAAATTATGTGAACAGACAACACTTAACTACATAACTTCAAGGGACCAGCCACTTTTGCCTTACTGAAGTACACTGAAATGTAATTGATTTATATATGTAGGTAAACAGTGTTTCACATGAAGGAAAGAAGATGATGATGATACAAGATGATAGAAAAGACATTTGCCTTGGACACCATTCTTGTATTTTAGAAGAGCGTTTGTTTGGATTTCAGTGTGCTCTGCATTTTTGTTTTTTAAGTAAACTTCAGCCTAGCACGGAGCCTAATGCAGGGCTTGAACTCATGACCCTGAGATTAAGAGTTGGCCGCTGAACCCACTGAGCCACCCAGGTACCGCCTCAGTGTGGTCTGCATCTAAGCTCTCTGTACCTCTTTTTTTAGAATCTCTTAAGCCTCTCCATACCTACAGGCTATTAGGATTTTTTTTTTTCAACTTAAAGATAATTTGAAGGTTGTAGTATTGTTTTCTAATAATGCAGAAAATGTGGGTCACTTGTGGTTTATTTGCTCTTGTAGATTTTATAGTATTTTGGGGCAGGATATGAGGGGGCTATTCAAAATCAGGCAGGTATACTAGACCTCATTGTCCCTGTGTCCTCCCTTTTCTTGAATTTCATCAGATTATGTTCATTTTTGATGTCACTGAACAGTTCTGGTTCATTTTTAACTTTGCAACCTTTATTTAAGGGAAATGGAGTAAAAAAATTCATTGCTTTGTTCTCCCCATCTCTTTTCATTCAGTGGTTCTTAACCAGGGGTGCACATTAGATCCACTTGTGAGGGCTTTAAAAAATACACGTCTAGATCCTACCCCTGGGCAATGAGGAATAAATAATGCTTGAGAGAGGGGCCCAGCACATTTTTCAAGGCTTCCCACTAATTTTATTGTACACATGGGGCTAGTTTCACATAGTCCGGCTGACTATGAATGAAATAGTATTAGAGATTTGCTATTTTTTTTGGAGCAGAGGTGAGAGAGAATTTCACCTCAGAGTTGGTAGAGTCTGCCTGGGGTGCTGTGTTGAAAAGATTCTGAGGCTTACCAGGGAAAAGTAGTGGGGCACGTATGCCAAGCATTTGCTATTCTCGTTTTATAGCAGTGCTTCTCAACCAACCTTACGTGTTCAGATACTCTGTGAAGTTTGATCAGACGCCACATGACCAGGCTCCACCCAGACCTATGAAATCAGAGTCTCCTAGGGTGGAGCCAAGGCATATGTATTTTATTGCTACCAGATGAATCTAATTGTTGACCATGGGTGACAGCTGGTTGTGGATATTTTGTTAGGAACCAGGATTGAGTCAGAGTGAGGATAATGCCCTAAAGCCTGTCTTGGCAGAGCCAGGTGGGGAGCCGTGCTAGCCATCTGGTGTCATGGAAGAACGTTTGGAGTTGCTGTTTATTCACCGAACTATTCATGCTGAATTAAGGTTTGGGTAACGGCCTATGACGGTGGCTCTCAAACTTAAGTGTTCATCATCAGAGTCACCTGGAGGGTTGTTAAATTACAGATTGTTGGACCCTCCTCCAGAGTTTCTAATTCAGTAGCTCTAGGTGTGGCCTGAAAATTTGGATTTCTAACAAGCTCCAAGGTGATATTGATGGTCCTTGGGTCACACTTTGGATACCACTGGTCTATAACTGGAAGGTAAAAGTCAGTTATCATCATGAATTGTAGTGATTTCTTTCACTGTTGAGTCAAAACTTTTGAACAGCAATAGACTATGTTAGCGTAGCATTGTTCGGAGGAAGATGTTGAGTTGAGACAAGTAAGATACAGATACTGATTGCTTGGCTAAGGGAATGAATAGCCAGAGGCTGGGCGGGGCAGTCAGAACAAGGGACAGTTGGGAACATGAGTATAGCTTGCCTGCCTCAGCCCTAAAGCCTCTTAGGCCTGTAACATCTCTGAATAGGTGGCAAGTCAGAGAAGATTCTGACTCTGGCTTCCACCTTTGGGCTACTTTTTCTGTTTGGAACACTCTGGCTCTTTTGTGGCTGATTCCTTCTCATCACATAGCACTCCTGTCAGACAATTCTTCCTCATTGAGGCTTCTCCTCCAAAACCTCCTGTCATGTCAGAAAGGTCAAGCAGCCTTACTGCGTATGTTTGGTTATTTGTCTACCTTCGCAAGAAAGCAGTCTGCTTGAAGATAGGGCTCTTTCTGCCTTATTCATCACCGTGTTCCCAGTGCCTGGCGCAGGGTAGGCCTGGAGTAAAATTTTGTGTGGGAATAAATAAATGCTGTTGGTCACAGACCTTGCTTGAGGGATTTTATGAATTGTGAAGTTTCTGTGCACTTTAGCTTCGTCTTAATGCTGCTGCTCTAATTCTTTTTTGTCACAGCATGTTATGGAAAGCAACCATTGTACTCACTAGAGGAGTATCAGTTCAGTACCGCTACTTCAGAGGGTGCTTTTTAGAACCAAAGGTATGTTTTCTTTATCTAGTTTCCAGTTTCGTTAACAAACTTACTTCTTTCAAAAGCAACTAATTTAAGTTTGGAAACATTCAAAGTAATATGAGTTTGGATCAAATAATGAAAACAGAACTCTAGCTTAATAATATTTTAGTACTAAAAATCAAGGAAGTAGCCACTTCAGAGGCAGACGATGTCTGCAGTGGAGTTTTAAAAGACTAATAGTAAGTATCTTCTGCAGTATTCTTGTTATGAAATTGGTTTTAATGATAAGTGAATGTTGTCAGTAGCTGTACATTTTCTGTTACTTTTGTAAACCTGTTAGTAACCAGTTACAAGGGTTTTCTTTTTGTTTCATTTTTTTAATCCTTATGTGGTATGAATACATTTGGAGGAATATATAGCCAGCTTTGAGTAATTCTTTAAAAAAATTATTTCATAACAGCCATCTCTCAGTGGCTGCGTTGTTTTAACTCCTATCAAAACTGAAGTCATTCCTCTTTAGATTTTTTCAACGATGGTGTTGATAGATTAGGATCTTTTCTGAAGGCTTTTGGAATATCTGTTAAACCTAATCTGCTTGCTCACAATGATTTATTATTTGGGGATTGTTTTCATATTTGGAAAAGAAAAAAAAAAATTGATTCTTCCCTCTTATTTTAAAGATGCTTATTTCCTGAAAGGATTCTTTTCCTTCAGATTTTTATCTTTGAGCACACTTGGGCTGCATGTGAACAGGGGTTTAGGCAGGAGTCTAGGAAGCAAAACATGGAATAACCTTTTTAAAAGTTTTATTTCCCTTTGGGATCATTTAATACTTGTTACATGTGAAAAAATGCAAGCAGCCACTGTTAGCTCATTCTTTTAGCCACCATTACAGAAAAGAAAACTGACAAAGCCACTTCAGCTGTCTTTTGCACCTATTACGTTTCTTACTCCAAGAATATATTGTAAATACTCAGTGATTAAAACTACATTATGGTTGATCATTGTGTTGGCTTATCTTGACAATAGTCTCATTTTAATGACTTAAAAGATCGTTTATTTGGCATAGGGGTTATGCATTGTGGCAAAGTTTTTTAGTATAAATTGAACAGTTGTGCAGGGACAGTAGGTCATAACACTCGTATCATCGAAGGTTTATTTGAGGATCCTGGTATGTGAAATTTGTAATATGTGAAATCAACTAAATTTTACTTACAGGGGTATTTGGACAAGAAAAATCATGAGTCTTTTGGGTGTAGTTTTCTAAAGTAAGACTATTGTCAACATGGATCAAATTAAGCCAACCTACAGTATTTTTCCTCTTCATTAAAAATGTAACCAAAAGCAGCAAATCAGTCCAAATTGCCTTTCTGAAAAAATTGGCAAGAAGTCTGCTTACAGTAAAAAACAAGTTTTTCCCCTTGTAATACTTGCAAAAGTTCACAGTATGTGTTGGTGAGTGTGTTTCTTTAAGTAGGTGCTCTGTATCGTGTACACATGTACCGTGTGATGCAGGGGCTGCCATGGTAAGTATGTTTTTCATGGACTAGAGTAAATAGCTACATAAAATCCCATGCATTATAGCTACAGGGTTTTTTTTCCCACATGCCAGCTTAAAGTGACACTTCCTTTCTTTTAAAAGTTGGTGGCGCTTTTTAAAGTGAAACATTTTAAATAGAAATAATTATGAAACTTTGTCTCCATTGTGCATTGTCAAATGATAAAACTAATGTGCAAAGAGCCTTAAACTGTAAAATGATACAAGCTATTAGGATATATATTTTATGAATATAAAGGATGATAGGAAAGCAAAGTAATTATGAAACATTGAAAATCTGAAATGAGTAATGAGATTAATTTTGCTGAGTCACAAGTTTTAGGAGGTAGTCTACCCAAGCATTTGTAGAGCCTAAGCTAGAAATCTTGTGATCTTGTCACTTGACCTTCATATTTCAGTTTCCTAATTTATAAAATGAAAGGCTTGAACTATAGATTTCCTAGGTCCCTTCCATTGCTAAAATTTTATTGCAAATAAATAAAATTTTACCATTCATGCTTTTTCGTCCATTTTTGCTCTTTCTAGCATATTCCTTTTAGATTAGAGGTTAAGAGTCTTGAAATCCCTTTTCTCTCAATTTTTCATGGCTAGCTATTCTCTTTCACTTTGTAGAATTCTAATAACATGTTAATAATGTTGAATTTTAAAATAATGTCATAAGTGACAAATCAAAATATTATCTTAAACGTAGCACACAAAGGTGGTAGATATTCCTGGAATGAAAACACGGGTGTGAGTCTGCAGATGGTCCATTAATTTCACATCTTCACCTAAGATGATTTTTCAGTGAACATGTAACATTTTTTTATCCATGTCTGTCCCTCTATATTTGTGGCTGGAATTAGGAATGTAACCTTATACTGAAATGTTACCCAATTTTTTATTATATTGTCTTAGAGATTTTTCCTTCATTTCAGTGGAAATAGCTATTTTTCAGCAACTCATCTGCTGCTGATTTTTATAGGTGTTAATGTTTACTCATAATTAGGTCGTTACAATCTCTTACTTTGTTCTTAATCTCCCTAGATTTTTGTTTAAATCCTGTAACAAAAGAATCATCTGTGATAGGCACCTGATTGTTTATTTTTGCAGTAGCCCAGATTCTTGTTTTGTATAGTAGTTTTCTTAATAAAATTTTCTTGGATGTGAAATACCTTCACCTGTTAACCTCAAATTTGAACCATCTCAGAAATGTCTGTCTGCCTCGCTTTCTTCACTTCATGCTTACTTACCCATAGGTGACCATTTTCCTATTGGTCTTATTAAAAATAATTACTAAATAGCTATAGGTCTAGCCTCTGCCATCATAGAAAGAAATTGCTCAGAACCCCTTTTTATATGCATCTTTTTTTTTTGATTTTTCAAAATGTGGAAAAACAATAGTCAATAAAGTTTTAGAAGTTTACATTTGCATTTTTCATATTTGAAAGCAGCGATATTGCATGACTAGTTGATAATTTTGCTACATGGTTTGTTCAGAACAAAACAGACCAAAAACCTCAGTCTGCATGTTGTTTCTCTCCATGCTTTTGATATTGCTGAGTGGTGTCAGTCACTGTTTAAGAAAGCAGTCATTATACTTTTTTCTTTCTTTTCAGAAATAGATTATTGGTATTTTTGTTAATATGTATGTTTGGAAACATTTCAGCAACTATCTGATTTAATATATGCTAAATTATGAAACAACTATCAGTAATGGAATACTGTCTTGGACTGATGATGTTATTTTTTTCTTCAAAGATCCACGTACACTTGACTCCAAAGTACTTAAAATTGTGGCAGCCTTTTACAGAATGGAACTGTTCTTTTTTTTTTAAGATCTTGAAGAATGAGTTTATTACAGTTAGCATATTAAAAAAGATTGCATGTTTTGGGGTCATTACTGAGATTTTTAATTTCCCAGTGCTTAAGTCTTAAATTTCTTAAGAATTTCAGTAAGCTAAAATTTAAGATTACCTTCTAAAGTTTAATAAAGTAGTCACAACAATTTTGAAAGTTCAGTGTATTTTGAAACTTGGTGGATTTTCTTCTATATTGTAACATTTTGTTGTACCAACCAACATGGATTTGTAGTGTGAACGCTTGTATACACAATAAGTCACCTGTTGAATCAGCTCTTTGGACTGGTCCTCAAATGGTCCATTCTGTCAAGCCTAGGTTATTTTATGCTGGGAGTAGTGGTTTGCTACTAAAGCAGATGAGGGTGGAGTTATTAACATATTATTAAAATATGTTCTTTATCATATATATTTTATCCATAGGGCTATTCTTACGTGATTAAATGTAGATATTGTAGCCAACACTTTGTAAAGTTCCCCCCACACGCACACCTGAATTAATACAAAAACAAACTCTTCTATCCACTTCTTATCCCTGCTGATATTTAATATTATGTTCCTGGCACCCTTTGAAGTCACCTGTGGTTTAGTAACTTCTATAAGACTGTAGATGGCACCATCTTTGTAGCAAAGAGGGTATTTTCTGGGAAGGAGGGCATGCAGGGGAACTGAGAAGAATGGAGGAAGGGAATACGTTAGATCTTTCTGGCTGCTGTTTATTGCTAAGAAACATTGTTCCTTTTTTGATATATACATTTGCATCATCTTTTGAGGATTAGAAAGTTTGATGTTTAAAACAAATACAGAAAAATGTGATAGGGAAAAGTTGTAGTAAAAAATGTCTAGCGGATGTAGGGTTAAATGTATCCTTTTATTTTTATTTTTTATTTTTTATTTAGTGGAAATGAAATTCACCATATTTAAGATGAATAGTTTCACATTAAAAAAAAAATTCACGAACATCTGCCCAGTCTACCAGTTCATAAGTGAACCCTTAAAACAGGGAGGTATTCAGCTAGAGAAAATAAGTATTTGCTATATTATCCCAGCATTAATGATTTGAATGAATACCTAATGCTATTTTAGTTTTCAAGTTCAAAAGTTTGCAAGTTTTAAAAAAGATTTCAACCTCTGGTTATTTTTAAGTGGCAGAATTATCTCTTGTGTTTAATTATTTTCTGTGCCTAATTTGTCTCATGCTCATTTGTTCTCATTTGGCACATTTATTACTCATCAATATTGAAATTCTATAAAATGATATAGAAGAGTATTTAATGTTATCTAAAAGTGTACAGTATATAGAGTGAAACTTATATGTTCTGTGCTTTTTAAGAGTATGCTTAGGAAAGGGCTTGAAGATTATGTATGACAACATTGACAGTGATTATCCCTAAGTGGTATGATAATGAATGATTTGTTTTTTCTTTTTGCTTCTTTATATTTTATTAAATGTCTTCTGAAGATGCGAAAAGAAGAGAAATGTAAAATACCTTATGAAGTTACAGTTTGAAATTTTGCTTCTAAAATGTGTACTTAAGGGTTTTGGCACATAAGTTTAGTCAATTTTTTTTTAATTAAAGGGAAATTAGGAAACAGTACTTCAGGCCTTTAGGTGTTGATAGTTCATTTTTTTTTTAATTGCTGTAGATATTAACACATAAAGCTTTATTTTCTTTTTTTAGTAAGAGAGCTTGATAACAGAAGACAATATTAGTTGTCACACTGTATGAGTTTATAAACTCTAAGGCATAGAGTAAAACTAGATGTTAGTTCCCCTTTTATCAAACTTACTCTTCAAAGTTACACATGTACATGTCTTCTATTTTAGGGTTTTCTGTGCTTTTTAGAAACACTGGTTTCTATGAGAAATCTTACGTTCTTCTTGCTATTTACTTACTATAATAAAGCACTTTATTCCCTCTAGTTCCTTGAGTAACTTGTGATCATTGATCCTGAAGTACTTGTACCTACTGTTCCTACTATCACAGTTTAGGCTTTTTCCAAACACTTGGAGAGTTACTTACGATGAGCTACTTTATTCCTTGACTGCTGACATAACCAAGCCTAAATTATATTTGGTGTTAGTTTAACTTAAGATAGAACATCAGCTAAAGATGAAAATTTCTTTTAAAATATTTTGAATATTGTAGGCAGATTTAAGAATAAGGTTAAGATGGTTTTATGTGCCAGTTTCATCTCATTTTTCTCTGTTTACTGCCTCACCCTCATTTTCTTCCAGCACTTGTCATGTTTTGTGACCTGGTACATTCCTGATTTCTGGCATATAACATTGATAAATAACAAGATGAATCTCTTGGTTTCATATTTAGTATAAGACCTAGGCCACAAACATCTAATGGAGTCATGGGTAGAAAATAAGATCTAAGAAATTATTGCAGACGTTTAACTTTTAAATTGCAGACTATCGGTGGTCCATGCCAAGTCATAGTTCACAAGTGGGAGACTCATCTACAACCACGATCAATAACCCCTTTAGGTATGGGCATTAACTGCATCTGTTTGAGGCATATGCATTAAAGTTACTAATATGCTGCACAATGGCTTAGTGGGATTTAATAAATTTTTATTCTAAAGTTTAAGGTCAATGCATTGTCAGTACTGCAAATTTCACTTAGCATATCATGGATCTTTTAAAACTAAACAGTTCTTAATTGCCTTTCTTTATAAACTTTGTTAGAAATGCTTGCCAAGTTATTTGGGGGGGTGGTTAGATTGATTTATTGTGGAATATTTATTTTCATTTGGAGTAGTTAGAGTTTGTAAAATACCATTCTTCTTGACTGAGCATCCATGGCTTTGATTACTTGCTCAGAGAGCTTCAGAGAACATTTGAGGAAAGAATTAATCCAAAACAAAGATTCTTAAATTTTTAACTTTGAATAGTAAGAGCAGTAGAATAAGTTATCCTATTTATTGTGTTTTGTTTTGTTTTGTTTTTAACTAGTAAGTACTTGAATAAGCTTGTATGATTCTGAAATCGCATTCAGATTTCTTGGTGGTAGCAGACATATTTTCCTCCTAATTTACTTAAATACCTGCTGGCTGTGTTTAAATGGATAATCAGTTTTGTTTTGTTTTTTAAACATCATTCAGTTTTCTTGTGCCTAAAAATGGCATTTCTCTTCATACAAGTATTTTTGAATTTTCTTTTCCATACTGAGATTATAAAATTTGAAGTTCATTTCACATACGTAAATTCCCCACTTGGATTCATCTGTAAATTAACTCAGTGATGAAAACTGTTTCTTTTAGTTTCTAGAGAGAATTAACACTTAAAGATAATAAATGGCTTGCTAGTAGCTATCTTAGATTAGAAAGTAGTGAGAGATCCTGCTTTACCCTGTGGCAAGGGCACATCTTTGTTTAAACAGATATTTCATTCCATCCTCTTTATTGGATTTTCTTTTTTTGTTGTAATACATTTTTGATAGTATATTTAGAATTTTCATGATAGTGTACTTTAGAATTATAATAGTCCCATACTGAGGTTGGAAAATAATTAGGCATTAAAGATTAAAAAATAATTTGCGTTTGGAAGCATCTTGCCGTTAAATATATATTTACTTATTGTGAGAAGTGAGATGTTTGTTTCTGGTCTTCTAAAAATTAATGTTATACTTTTAGAAAACATAACTTCTAAACTTAAGAGCTGCGTGAAATCTACCAAGAATCTTTATTGGAAACTATCACACTTATTTTAAGGAATATATCAGACTTACGTTTATCGTAAAACTGGGAAAGGAAGTAGAAGGGGAGATAGCCTTTTACTCAAGAGGGTGGGGCTTACCAGCTTTTCTTACTTAGCTGAAATTTCTGTTAGAAGGGAATGTGCTAGCACTTATTCTTTTGGTAGTTCCTCACAGCTCTGTATATGCAGGTAAGTTTGTGCTGTTTGTAAAGCTTGTAGCCGGCTATAGAGAATAGTTGGGGTTTGAGGAGAATTACCTTTTAGATAAGTTCAGAATATGCACTACATAAGAATAAGCATTTTAATTGTGCCAAGACCTTTGGTTTAAACAATCAGCCGGGAGATACTGTTGTCCAGCAGCCTGTCTCATAAATTGGTGGGTGCAGAGGTTTGCCCCAGAGCCTCCAGAGCACCTCTCTGAGGAGTTTTCATTCTCTTCTTGTAACACCACGAATCATCACCAAGTTTGTAAGCATTTTTACCGTTTGAGAGTCTCCTTAAAAGGGAATTCTTTATTGAGGGCTACAATAAATATGCTTATTCACTTTGGGCTGCTTGTAAATTTTAGATTTAATATTTTTAAAAATCCTTAAGGTGGGTGATTTCTCAGTTGTTCACTCTGTATACATCATGAATTTTAACTAAGTTTTTTTATTTTCCTTCAATTCTAGAAAGTGAAATTATTATTGACG
The DNA here is from genome assembly GCF_023721935.1 of Panthera uncia. Taxonomy (NCBI): domain Eukaryota; kingdom Metazoa; phylum Chordata; class Mammalia; order Carnivora; family Felidae; genus Panthera; species Panthera uncia. Next base: position 31,046,317 of record NW_026057578.1, on the reverse strand, counting down.
ACGGACAATTTGGAATCCACAGTAAGTGAGACTGAGTTTTGAAGATCTTTACTACTGATAATTGAGATGTTACTTTACATTTCATTGGAAACAGCACAGGGAACTATGACAGAGCATGATATTGAAAACAGAGACTAGATCCAAGAAACAAGTACATTCTCTTAAGTAATAGTTTCCAATATAATTCTTAAACTTTAAAATTTTATCCTTTCGGTTTGTATTTGACTGGTGACTTTGGGTATATGAGTTAATGTACTTAACTTGAAAGTATTATACCTAACTGTTAATATATCATCACTTTTTGACATTTATGTTTGATATTAATGTTTCTAAATGTTCTAAACTCTTCAGCTAAGTTTGTGCATTTTGTGTATGTGTATATGCATTTACAGTAAGATCCAGATTAAACAAAATGTTCCAGTAATTCTCCTGAGATTTTTAACAATTAACTTACAGTATAGTAGACAACGCTTTTTCTTCTGAATATGTTGAAAATGTTACCCATTCATATATTTTTTTGCTTCAGTAAATACTTCATCCTGAGGGTTTAAGTTGTCTTCAATGACTGGAATTCTCACAGTATAATAGCATTATCATGCTAAACTGCATTTTTATTTTAGAACCTATACTGTAGAAGTCAAAGATAGAAGCGGGGGGGGGGGGGTGGTGAGCAGAATGTGTGCTTGCAGTGACTGTGAACCAGAGATAAATTGCTGATCCTAGATACTTGTGTTTATGCATTTCAAAAATATACATGCTTTGACAGTATTTGGATAGGAATTTAACTTCTTTTCCTTAATTTTATTTGGGATTACTGTATTTATATTACATTGTAAGGTAGCCTAAAATACTTGAATAGCTTTAGCATGTAGTGTTTTAGAGTCTTGTCTTCTTTATTTACAAAAGATTATATTTTTATGTCACATGTTTTAGAGAGCTTGGTTTATGGAGTAGTTTTCTCATGTCCTTAACTATAGTGCATGACATTACATCCCTCCATTGTATGTTAGTTACTATGTGTAGTTATAAATGTATGGCATTTCTTTCCTCCTTTGTAGTTGTTATTCTCTTAAAACTCAGCTTAAGTTAGCTTTCAGGATGAAAAGCCATTTCTCCAACTTTGTCCATTTCTGAGAAGAGTTTAAAATTAAAAAGGATAATGGTTTCTCTTTATTTTTAAGATTTGAAAATTATTAAACCTTTTAAAGTTATACCTAAAGGAAAAGGTTTCGTCTTTTTTTTTTTCAAGTCCTGTTGATAAAAAACAAAACAAAACAACTCACGTTCAGAACAGTTGGTAACTCTCTGGTATTTATGAAACTTTCATTACATATGTTAGCAAGAAATTTCAAGTTAAATAATGCTAACACAGTGTTACCATGATCATGCAATTTATTTATGGCAGAAAATATAAATGTGAGAATACACAATTCACTCACAGTTTTGTCCTTACCTTCTCATGTTTGGAGCTTCAGCTGTAGTGATGTGACTAGTTTCACCTGCATAGCTCATGTGAAGCTTTGCAAGTGTGATCCCCAGTGAAACAGCTGCTAGATTAGAGATATTTGGAACATATATTCTTCCAGAAATAGATTTGTATAACTTCGATAATGGATTCAGTGAGAATTTACTTAAGTTTAAATTTAATTTACGTAAGTTGTTACATATGGTTAGTTGTTAATATTCATTTAACTTTTTTCCCCTTAATATAAAAGTGTTTTTCAGTGATAAATTTAAGACTATCTCTGTGTTTGCTTTGGAGAGAACTTCCAGTGATATATAACTTGAGTGTATTAAAATGTGAACATGAACTAGAATTATCAACATGTGTTGTACTTAACAGATTGCTTCAAAACATATGTATAATAATTACTGTTTTCATATTTACTCTGCCAGATGGTGTTGAAACTCTGGATTCTGGATGGCTGACATGTCAGACTGAAATAAGATTACGTTTGCATTATTCTGAAAAACCTCCTGTCTCAATAACAAAGAAAAAATTAAAGAAATCTAGATTTAGGTATTGCAATGTGTGTATGTTACTTAGACCATTTGTTTTTACTAATGCTGTAGATTTCTTTTTTTTTTTTTTTAATGTTTATTTTTGAGAGAGAGAGTGCACGCATGTGAGAGGGGGACGGGTAGAGAGACACACACAGAATCCAAAGCAGACTCCAGGCTCTGAGCTGTCAGCACAGACCCCGACATGGGGCTCAAACTCATGAACCAGAGATCATGACCTGAGACAAAGTTGGACACTTAACTGACTGAGCCACCCAGGTGCCCCTGACCCATTTGACTTTTAGCCTTTAAGTGTATAAACTAAGAACATAACACACCTATAGATAATGTTACATTTTCTAATTGAAGGGTCTTGTAAGAGTGAACTGCCTCCCTGACTCAGATTGTTACAGTTAAACATACTAGTCTTTTTTTTTTTTTTTTTAATGTTTATTTATTTTTTGAGAGAGAGAGAGACCAAGCATGAGCGGGGAAGAGGCAGAGAGAGAGAGGGAGACACAGAATCCAAAGCAGGCTCCAGGCTCCAGGCTCCAAGCTCCAAGCTGTCAGCACAGAGCCCGACATGGGGCTTGAACCCACAAACCATGAGATCATGACCTGAGCCAAAGTTGGACACTTAATCAACTGAGCCCCTCAGGTGCCCTACTTCTCTTAGTCTTAACTGCTAAATTTGAAACCAGAAAATTTTGGTTTTATATAGATAAGTGATTTCCAAGTGTATGTATCTTTGTAGTTTCTACTATTTAAAATTTCTTAGTGTTGCAGTGTTTAAATTTGCCATTTGAACCCTGCGTTGGGCTCTGTGCTGACAGCTTGGAGCCTGGAGTCTGTTTCAGAGTCTGTGTTTCCCCCTCTCTCTGCCCCTCCCCTGCTCGAGCTCGCTTGCTCTTTCAAAAACATTAAAAAAAAAAAAAAATTTTTTTTTTTTTTTTTTTTTAAGAAATTAGATAATTAATGGTTGGGGTTCTGCTTGGATTGCAAATGCATACGGAGTCCTATACCATTCTTGTTTATGTAGAAGTTACTTTGAGTATTTGTATATATTATTGTGTTACTCAGGCTTATATTGGGATCTTTTTGTATAACCATACTTTGGTGGGCTCTACTAATTAAGTAACTGATTCCTATTGAAATAATTGTGTATGGGACACCTGGCTGACTCAGTTGGAAAAGTACGTGACTCTTGATCTCAGGGTCCTGAGTTAGAGCCCCATGCTGGGTGTAGAGATTACTAAAAAAAAGAAACTTAAAAAAATTCTGCATAACTAGAAATTTGTGTTTGTTCTGACCACCTTTCCCCCACCCCCCAATTCATATTAGTGATAGACTAAACCCTCATGGCATAGGAAATAAATTTACCTGCAAGAATATCAGGACTTTAAAAATCTAGCAAAGGTTAAACATTTTAACACTTTTTTTTTTAATGTTTATTTGTTTTTGAGAGAGAGAGAGAGAGAGAGAGAGCGCGCGCGCGCGCAGGAGTGGGGGAGGGGCAGAGAGAGAGGGAGACACAGAATCTGAAGCAGGCTCCAGGCTCTGAGCTGTCAGCACAGAGCCCGACGCAGGGCTCGAACTCACGAACCATGAGATCATGACCTGAGCCAAAGTTGGACACTCAACTGACTGAGCCACCCAGACACCCCAAAAGCTTGTACATTTTAAGTTAAACACTAGACGTGTTGTTCTGTCTCATTATCACTAAGTTTTAAATACAAGTTTCTCTTTTATTTGACTTCATCAATAAGGGGAAAGCAGTGTCTCTTTATGATAGATTATAACCTTCATATAGCTACTTGAAGAAAACCTTTAACATAAATGACTAAAATTCTTTCATGGATCCCTTTAAACATGAAATTTTTTATTTTATTAAAACTTTTTTTTTTTTTTGCTAAAACACATTGCTGTTAACAAAACTGTCTTTTTTTTTTTTTAATGTTTATTTATGAAATGGGAGAGACAGAAAGTGAGCAGGAGAGGGGCAGAGAGAGGGAGACACAGAATCTGAAGCAGGCTTCAGGCTCTGAGCGGTTAGCACAGAGGCTGACGTGAGGCTCGAACTGACAGTCTGTGAGATCATGACCTGAGTGAAGTCGGTCACCCGACTGACTGAGCCACCCAGGTGCCCTAATAGTCATTTTTAAAAAAATCTTTATGCCTTTCTTGCCCACTTATTACTATGCAGTTGTGATCTCTTTTCATATATCCTGGTAGAAAATGTTTGTTCCTTCAGGCTAACTAATAGAGTCAATTGTCCAGAACTCTTAAGAGTTAGACTTCTGAGAAAAGATGATTTTTGTTTCTATTATTAAAATACTACTCTTGATTTTACTGTGTGATTATAGAACAGTATTGCTAATTGAGTTGTGTAGATATACCCTCTGAGAGACCTTGGGCCTCAGCAGTGGTTGGAGGCAGTAGGTTATGTAGAGAGAGCAGGCCCCACTAAAACAGTTCCATTATTTGTGTTATCAGATCTCATTTAAATCTAGAGTGAAAAGTTTTCATACCTTAACTGTTACTCTATACAGCAGGTAACATCACTTCTATGTTAATAGTTTATAATTGTTTAATCTATGTACACTTTTTTCTTTTTTCTTTTGTAATGTTTATTTTTGAGAGAGAGAATGAGAACGAGTGGGGGAGGGGTGCAGAGAGAGAGAGAGACACACAGTATCTGAAGCAGGCTCCAGGCTCCAAGCTGTCTGCATAGAGCCCGATGTGGGGCTTGAACTTGTGAGATCATGACCTGAGCTGAAGTTGGACACTTAACCAACTGAGACACCCAGGCGCTCCTAATCTATGTACATTTCAATTGGTGCAAGAAATATTCTAGAATTGAGTTGACTCTTTGGCATTACAAGTATGCTATGCAAGTAATTGTTTCTCATTGGGAGGAGACTGGTTTTTGTGGCTCTGTGGCTTAGACAGTTTGGTCTTTGTTTTCATTGCTTGAAGCCTATAAAAAGTTTTAGACTCTTGGTCTGTTTTTTGTTCATTTGTTTCATTTAGAAAGCACATAAATATAAATACATAACACATGTAAAAAGTATGCATACACACAAATAGATTTAATACAATATTTTTCCTTAATGTGCTTTTCCCAGAGTACCTGGACTCACTGTGGATAAGGTAGAAGAAAAGGGAAAAGTTTTAATTTACAGCCTCCAACTCTAGTCTTTTAATGTACACTAACAATATGGTTCAATTTTATGCTTGTTTTACACGTATGTTCTTTAGTAAGACATTTCAGAAGAATTTGGCATGGCCAGTTATAAATGAGATAATAGTAAATGCCTCTGTAGATTCAGTTTTTTAAAAAACAATGAAAACAACTTCAGGCATAATAAGCATGTATCTTGTTTTTTTTAATACTTTGCAGAAATATATGTAAATAAAAACATAAGTATTTTATGAAACAACTAATGCCATAACCTGTAGTATGATGCAGTCTTATATAATATGGTATTTGTGTTATTTAAAGAATTAGCATATTCAAGGAAAACTTGTTTTTTAATTAAAAAAAATTTTTTAACATTCATTTTTGAGAAACAGAGTGTGAGTGGGGGAGGGGCAGAGAGAGAGGGGGACACAGAATCTGAAGCAAGCTCCAGGCTCTGAGCTGTCAGTGCAGAGCCCAACGCAGGGCTGGAACTCACAAACTGTGAGATCATGACCTGAGCTGAAGTCAGGGGCTTAATCAGTTGAGCCACCCAGGTGCCCCCAGGGAACACTTTTGAATTTAGCATTTAGGTAACATTTGTATGAATTTTCCTCTTCCATTTTTGTTTTTTGCATTTCATTATTTTTTCCTTTCATGTAGGGTAAAGTTGACACTAGAGGGCTTGGAAGAAGATGACGATGATAGGGTGTCTCCTACTGTTCTTCACAAAATGTCCAACAGCCTGGAGATATCCTTAATAAGCGACAATGAATTCAAGTGCAGGCATTCGCAGCCAGAGTGTGGGTATGGCTTACAGCCCGATCGTTGGACAGAGTACAGCATACAGACAATGGAACCAGATAACCTGGAACTAATATTTGATTTTTTTGAGGTAAGTGATTATTTCACTGAGGGGATTGAGAAAGAATGCAAGCATGGGCTTATTTTTATATGTTTTAATTTTTGTAGTCTGATTTGTGTAAACCCATGATCATACATCTTTTTAGATGTTTATTCTCTATACATTTTAGCAGGCTTAAAAAACTTGGAGTTGATAGACTCAAGTACTATAAAGAGAATTTCAGCTGAATTGATTAATGTTTTACATCAATGTAAGTGCCTGTTTTTTTTGTTTTTTTTTTTTTTTAAGATTTTTAACGTTTTATTTTTTATTCTTTTTTTGTTTTGTTTTGTTTTATTTATTTTGAGAGAGAGAGCAAGGGAGAGGGGCAGAGAGGGAGTGAGAGAGTCCCAAGCAGGCTCTGCACTGTCAGCACAGAGCCTGATGCAGGGCTCGATCTCACAGACTATGAGGTCATGACCTGAGCTGAAATCAAGAGTCACTCAACCCACTGAGCTACCCAGGCACCCCAAAGAATTTTTTATTTTTAAGTAATCTCTGCACCCAACATGGTGCTTGAACTCACAACCCTGAGATCAAGAGTCACATGCTCTTCCAACGGAGCCAACCAGGTGCCCTTGTGCCTGTTCTAAATGTAAATGAATAATATCCAAAGGAGCCGCTAAGGGTAAATAGAGGGACAAGCAGACTGTATAACTATTGGTGGGCAACCCAGTGTAACCAGCATGATTGTGTCCTCTTTATGACTGAAGTCTGTGGTTTATTGAGGCATTTTATTGTAAGAATGCATCATAACAGTGAACTCATTTTTGCAACTTTACTTGATATTATAAATACGTAGTAAAAAATAGTTACTGTGAAAATTGTGCCAGGTTGTTTAGAATCTGCTACCAGCTTTCTAGAGCTGCTTGTGACTCTCAGCATTAGAGCTCTCTGGCTTGCTGGCTGTACAGGTGCTCTCCTCTCCACAAGTCATGCGGGGTCCTCCACTGAGGTCCTTGCTTTATTGTGCCTGGCTAGTAGTTATGTGTACTGCTTTCCTGACACTCTTGCTCTTTGTCATTGCACTCCCATTTCCATTAGATTAGAGCACCTAACCACAGTTTTGTGAAAATAGCAGAATACAGAATGGATTTAAGCTCACAGGTAGCGTTACCCATAATTAAAATCATTATAGTCTTCAAGTTTTAATAGTCTTTATGCATAGCTGTTGCAACTGGCATTTTGGCTACCTTGCATTGTATGGGATTTAAAGTGTTCCTTTCAAAAAACTACAATAAAGAATTCTATTTTTAAAAAAAATCTCTGATTCAGTGTTCCCTAAGTAATAAGATCTGTGGGACTTTATTATAAAATGTGAGGTTTTGGTTGACTGTTTCCTTATTTCTTCAGGACCTACCTTTTAATACTCTCTTGAACATCCTAACTTCCTTTTCATTTGGTGAGCAGTTTTGGAAATACTATTTCTTTCATAGATTAGGCTGATAAAATATCCAGTGTAATCTCAAAGTGAGTATTCAGTTTCCTAGAGAGTTAACTATCCCTTTATGTCACCTGTGTGGATTCATTTTTAGAGAATATAATACACATTAACAGCCCACTACAGATACTTATTAGTCTTTGAATGTAAAAGTACTTAGAAACTTCATCAGTGTTTTAAATTCATCTAATACATGTTAGAGGATCAGAAGTGCAAATCAACAGTTACAACTAATCAAGTACCATATAAAATCTTAAAATATTATATATTAAAAGAAAATGTATCTTTTATATTACAAAGAAGCTATCTGAATTACTTGAATATAAGTTTGATTCATATTTTATGGATCTTCCTCCATAGGTTCTGAATTAATAGAAAATATTGAACTGTAAGAAATTGAATTCATACCTCTTTTTTTTTTTTTCCCCAGGAAGATCTCAGTGAACACGTAGTTCAGGGTGATGCTCTTCCTGGACACGTGGGGACAGCATGTCTCTTATCATCCACCATTGCTGAGAGTGGGAAGAGTGCTGGAATTCTCACTCTTCCCATCATGAGCAGAAATTCCAGAAAAACAATAGGCAAAGTGAGAGGTAAGCCTGGAGAAGCAGAGGGTCCCTTTACAAATGAGCAAAGATTAAGTTCAAATTTTAGCTAGGGTCAAATTGAGCTTTTGCGAATGGTGGTGATTAAATTAATAATTTGTTTTAGAATATTTACTACTATAGTAACAAGGGGCATCAATTACATTTTCTGGAAGCTTTATTTGAATCAGTTTTGACTTGTTATTTTCTATTTGATAGAGATAAAGTTGGTTTGATTGGTATTGAAATGTAGTGCCATTTAAATGTTCATCGTGGCCTTTTTAATCATCTTTGTTTCTCCCCTTTTTTTCTATGAAAGTTGACTATATAATTATTAAGCCATTACCAGGATACAGTTGTGATATGAAATCTTCATTTTCCAAGTATTGGAAGCCAAGAACACCATTGGATGTTGGACATCGTGGTGCAGGGAATTCTACAACAACTGCTCAGTAGGTTGACTATTTGAGTGGTATTAGCATTTGGTAGCTTATGCATGGTAAGGTTCCATTGGTTTGGACCACTAAAGGTCAAATGAGCCTTTTATTATTACCTGGGATTTAATGTAATTTGGTGATTAGGGTTCCCAATTCAAATTAATTGGAGACTCTCTCCTAAGACTATCTGGTTAATCTAATGTCTGCTGAACTGATGTCGGGAGGGACATTAACAAGAGAAATCCAGGAAAGCTTGATGTGGGGAGGCAGCCCAAACTTCAGTCTGTTGTGATCCCAGCTTTTGGCATGCTTCCCTTTCTGGGGCTCAGTTTCCTCACCTATTCTCAGTATCATTTCCATACTACTGCCCTGCTGGGTGTCAGCCTTTCCCCACTCCCCCGGTCTGCCAATACTTAAGTCCTCTGAGGCACCATTGCAAGGAGCAAGTATCTGTGTCTCTCATACTTCATGCCGCTGCAAGATTGTTTTCCTTGATAGGTCAACTCGGGGAGGTATGCGTGGGTGTGGGATATGTTTATATTAAGCTTGTAAATACCTGTAATCATTAGAGCTCGCATTTATGGAATAAATGCATACACCAACTAAGTGATGGTCACAATCTTAATTTGGTGGTGGCAGAAGTAGCCTCAAAACAGGATAAGAACTGTTTCCATTGTTGAAGATAGAGTTGGCTTATCACATTTGTTTTGTCTTTTCTATAGTGGATGATAACTATATATATTTCTTCTCTTTCAGGCTTGCTAAAGTTCAAGAAAATACTATTGCTTCTTTGAGAAATGCTGCTAGTCATGTAAGTGACCCTCTCTTCTTTTAAACAACTTGGGAATATTGGTCCAAAGGTAGGAAAGTAGAGAAATGTGGGCCTGGGGAGTCTCTTCCATTAGTAGCTTAAAAAAGTTAAGTAGGTTGAAACTGTATGCTTCTTCTGAATGTATATCTAAGTGAAGATAAAGTATCTCTAAGCATTTGTTTTTAGATTCTTGGTGAAGATTGGCATGAAAACAATGGAATCATTAGCATCTTTGTTTGAGGTTACAAGTTTTGAGTGATGGGGGCAAGGAAAACATTCCCCAGTAAGCATTCGTTTTCATTAACTCAGTAATGTGCTCATTCAGATACTTTGGAAATAATGCTTATAGAAGGATTTGATAGTGGTTTTATGTTAACATTTAAGTCTGTCAGTTTATATCCTGCCTACCATCTTGATTATGTTAAATTATGTTAAATTAAGAAATTTATCCAGTTATAAAGTGTCCATTTTTTAGCTTGTAGTTTTTTCCAGCAACTGCAACTTGACATATTTAATCAAGAACCTGAGATTCCCCTGTGGCTCCCTGCTGCCCTGTACCTGACCAAAAGGCCTCATGCTCCCAAGTTAGGCTAAGGTGAAAACGGAGGACCATCTCATGCTCTTATTATCATTTTTTTCCCCACAGTGTCCTCCACATGCCTTAAACTTTGCCTTTTAAAAAAGAGTTCAGCAAGTAAACTTGATTAGAGAGATGTTTAACTTTATCACTTATATGAGCACACTTATTCTAAGACATACTTTTTCATATTTTAGCATCTCTAAAATGGGTATGGGTTTTACAACTTTCTTAACCTTGCATCATGGTTTGGCACCATTTTTTTCCCTTTTAGCTGTATATAAATATTGCATTTTATAATTCATTACATCTTAACATTAATTATTTTAATGCTTAAAAATATTAATAGTGGACACTTCTATCTTTGTGTTGAAAGGATCATATTAAATCTATGAGTATGTTGGGCTCTAGTTCATCATTTGGAACCAGTTTTAGTTCATTGTAGCTAACTGTTCTAAACATTGGTTTATTAGCTGTAAGTACGTGAAGATCCCTGTTAAGGAACTTTAGCTGTCTCCATGCTTTTTGAGAGAGGATGTCATTAAGCCTTTTTTTCTTCCATGTTCTGATGAGATCCTTTGTAATTCATGCTGATCACATTTCAGAATGCCATATGCAAGTTATTAATGGCTTATTTGTTTTAATGTTACAAATATCCCTGTAGAGGTTCTGGTACGTTATTGGCTTATTTCTTAGAGCTCACTCACACATGGATTTTGGGATCAAGTTTTATCACTTGGTAAAATTATCTTCCTGAAGGATGGTGATCCTGTAAAGTTAAACATTTAAACTAAAGAGCTACATAATTCGTTTAATTTTTGTAATTATTTAAGGGTGCTTGGGTTTGTTCTCTTCGGTAGAAAAGCTTTGTGTTATTGTCTTGTTTACAGTACTAGAAGAAGGTAAACTTATTTCCTGCTGCAGAAGTCATTAAGGAAATGGGCTCCTTCAATTCTAGTCTGGGATCCACGTGTGCTCACAAGTTGAATACCCTCTGTGACCTAAAGCTCGGGGAGGGGTGCAAGTGTATCATCTGTCCCCACACAGCACTTCTCTGGGCTGCAATATCGAACAGAATTCTCAGACCTTGTTTCCTTTGATCCCAACTGGCTTTCTTTCAGTGAACTCACACCTTTGTGGGTCAGTTTATGTTCTCAGCTTTATTTGAATTAATTCTTATGTCAGAGTGGGTCCGACTTGGAAAAATGCATCCTTAACTCATTCTTGTCGTCCTCCATCCTGTTGCGGCTCTGTCCGGAGATTGGGCTTGTGCGGTGCGGTTCTTGACCCCATTGCTGCTCTCTGTGTTTTCAGCAGCACCGTCCTTTCCTCTTGACGCTGCTTCTGGGGTTTTGCCTGGAAAGGCTGGAAGGTGTGCTGCTCATGTTCAGCAGGGAGCAGAGCTAAGGCACGGCAGTTTACTCCTTTCCCTCCTCATCTCCGAGGGCCAGCTGTCCAGCTCTGGGACCTAGGGGCAAGAAGGCACCAGTTGGCCCTGTACTCCTGGCTCTTGGTGGACTCCATTTCTGCTAATAGCAGTAGTGGAGGTGACAGGCCAGCCGTTGCCACAGAGTGGCCCTGGGATGTGTTCAAGAAGATCAGTGCCCATATTTTTGCCAGGAAAAAATTGCTGTGCTATCACAATGAAGTAAATACTTAAAATTGTTTTCAGAGAAGAAATTAGTTTTTAGAAAAAGCTTAAAGTGTAACATTAATTCATGAGGAGGTTTTTTGTTTTTATGTACAAGTCTGTAAGTTTATAGTGAACAGTAAATTTTTTACGTCCTTGTAGTTTTGGATGTATTGTGGGCCAGGTAGTGTTTTTCAAATCCCTGTTTCCTTTATTTGTTAGGGTGCAGCCTTTGTAGAATTTGATGTACATCTTTCAAAAGATTTTGTGCCTGTGGTGTATCATGATCTCACCTGTTGTTTGACAATGAAAAAGGTATGTTGAAATTCCTTCATTTTTAACTCTTAGAGTTACTTAGGTTTGAACACTAGAAAGTTGGTTTTATGTATATGTATATATTTAGTTATTTATTAAGTAGAGTTGATCAGTTCATTTTCTTAGTTGATTACTACCAATTCTTTCCTCTGTCAAGCTTTTGCAACATCAAGAGAGTGAGCAGACAGGAATAATAATTCCCTAGAGCAGGATCTCTGTACTGCTCAATTTGCTTTTTTCTGTTATCTAACAAAAGGACGTTCCAGGTGCCTTTTATGTCAGTCTGCCACTGTTCCTGTATTGAAGCAAGAAAGGAAGCTTTTATAGTGTCTGTTTTCTAGGCTCCCTTCTGTTTCTGCCTCAAGCTTTTTCTCAAATTAATATGCTAATATGACTTGGCAAAATGAGAAGAGCCACAGTGGAAAAATGCTTTGGAGCCAGATAGTGGAGGACCTCAGTAATGGGGTATAGACCTAAGAGCTGGGGAGATGTGACAGACTTTTGAGCCAGCAAGGGAAATGTTCAGAACTAAACTTCCCGGTGTAAGTACTTGATATAAGGGGAATTTAAGAGGACAGAAACGAGAGACAGGGAAAGTGGTAATGTGGCCAGAGGTACAGTATGCCTGGACTGGAGTGGAGATAGAATGGAGAATGGCATGGTGGAGGATAGAGTCCAGAAGATTTGAAAATCCATATAGTTTCTTAAAAATTGTAATTGTGTAAATGTAATTGATAATTACATAGTGCTTAAACTTTAGTATACCAATTAAGTGATTTCTTAAGGACTTAAACTAGGAGGGATCATTTGCCATTTTCTTTAAAATTGTTGAGTATCATTTTCTGTTGAGATGATTTAAAGTTCAGGCTAATTTGCTATCATGTATGATGTTCTACCAGACACTATTGTTGTGGTATATGTGGATATGGCAAGGCACCTACTCATGAATTCGAATCAGTCATGGGGATTCGGATTAGTATGATGTATAGAAAAGCATGGTTTTGTTTCTGTGAAACGGTATTAGGAGAAGGAGGGGAGGATATATATGCACCTGTTTAGATGATAGAGGTAAAAGATAACTTAGTAGAAAAGGAGCAGATGGTTTTGCCATGGGGGAAAAAATCAGTGCAAAATAGAAAAGAAGGAATGGAGCACTAAAGATCTTAGTAACCAAGATGGAGGTTAATGAATCCAGCTGTAATTTCTAAAAATCTGTGAGAGTTAACTGAAGAGTATTACTGATCCTATTGTTAATCAGATTTTGTCTTGCTCTTCAGTTGAACCTGGATGATGAGTTAGGGAATGAAAGTATCAAATTGTATATATTTTTAGTTTTAATTTTTAAGCAAGTACTTTAAGCAAGTTTTATTTCATAAAACAAATTCATGTTCATTATAAAACAGCAGAAGGGGCTCCTGGGTGGTTTAGTCGGTTAAGTGTCCGACTCTTTATTTCGGCTAACGTCGTGATCTCACGGTTTGTGAGTTTGAGCCCTGCTTTGGGCTCTG